>NC_056668.1:42774218-43080000 GCF_018350195.1 Panthera tigris | reverse complement strand
TTTTAAGCTACTAAAAATATTAAATTAAGCAGACACTGAACCCACTGCTTAGATATGATAGAGTAAATGTTTGTTATGGCACTGGTAGGGCCTATCACTGGAGAATAAATGTCAAGTCCTTTGTGTGACATCTGCAAGGACAGACTGTTCTTAAGATCCAGTAGCAATACTTTCTTTCTTTTATTTTCTTCTTTCATACTATGTAAATTCATTTACTTGAAATTTCAAAAATAGGCAAAACTTAGAGACAGAAAGATCAGTGATCGCTGTTTGCTGGTGTTGGGACAAGGATTGATTCGGAAGCTGTATGAAGGAATACGTTGGGTTGATGGAAATGTTTATTTTTATTACAGTAATAGTAAAATGCACTGTGTACATTTGTCAAAATACAATCGTTGTTTACCTAAATTTGGTGACTTTATACTATATAAATAGGCCTCAATAAAACTGATTTTAAAATAAAAGATTATTTCTAATTCCATGTATATTTCAAAGTACCATTGTGATAAAAATAATTTAAGTTCTCAGTAAAAAAAAAAAAAAAACCTTTGAAAACTTTCTTATATTTCCCTTTTAGGTAGGATATAGTGTTCTTTTTGTATTTGTTGCATTATTTCATAATACTTAATGAAGGGCCCATAGTTTTTTTCTCTGATAAATCTGACATATTTCTCACTCATATTCTTGGATATTTTATGTTTGGTCGTTATTGTGAGTTGTAGGTTTTTCTCTTCAATAAATGATGTTGGGGAAACTGGAAATCTACATGCAAAAGAATGAATTTGAACTCCTATCTTATATCATTCACAAAGAGTAACCCAAAATGGATTAGACTTTGAGACTTGAAACTATAAATCTCCTAGAAGAAAAAATAGAGGAAATGTTCCTTGATTTTGGTCTTGTCAATAATTTTTTTTTTTTGATATGACACCAAAAGCACAGGCAACAAAAGCAAAAGTAAACAAATGGGACTATATCACACTAAAATATTCAATTACAAAGATAAGTCCTGTAACTTAAAGGAAAAAGAATTAGTAAATAAGACTTTTTTTTAATTCATAGAGAAATCTCTATCATAAGAGAGATTTCTTATGTAAGATACAACAAACATATTCCAAGTAAAACATAGCAAAGAATAGAAAGGAATAGCTTGGAAATCTTGTAGGTTTGGTTCCAGACCATCACAATAAAGCAGATACCCTAATAAAGCAAGTCAAATGAATTGTTTTGGTTTCCCAGTACACATGAAAGTTACGTTTACACTATCCTGTAGTCTATTAATTGATCAATAGCATTATGTTCAAAAATCAATGTACATACTTTAATCAAAAACACTTTATCACAAAGGGTGCCTGGATGGCTCAGTCAGTTAAGCATCGAACTCTTGATTTTGGCTCAGGTCACGATCTCACGGTTCATGAGATCAAGTCCGCATCAGGCTCTAGGCTTACTTAGGATTCTCTCTCTCTCACTTTCTATCTGACTCTCCCCCACTCACACTTGCTCTCTCTCTCTCTCTCTCTCTCTCTCTCAAAATAAATAACTTTAAAATAATACTTTATCGCTGAAAAATGCTAATCATTATCTGAGCCTTCAGTGAGTCATAATCTTTTTGCTGGTGGAGGGTCTTGCCTGGATGTTACCGGCTGCTTTGGCTGCTGACTGACCACAGTGATGGTTGCTGAAGGTTGAAGTGGCTGTAGCAATTTCCTTAAGAAAGACAGCAATGAATTTTGCCTAATGAATGACCCTTTCACTTGAACACTTGAGGCCATTGAAATTGACCTAATTTCAATATTGTTGTGTCTCAGGGAATGGAGAGCACCAAGCAGAGGGAGAGAAATGGGGGAACAGCCAGTTGGTGGAAGAGTCAGAACACACACATTTATTAAGTTCACTGTCTTGATGTGGTTTGTGGTACCCCAAAACAAGTACAGAAGTAACACCAATGATCACTGATTGGAACTCAATATAACAAGTCTAATAATGAAGTTTGAAATATCATGAGAATTGCCAAAATGATACCTAGAGATACAAAGTAAGCAAATGCTCTTGGAAAAAAATGGCACTGAGGGACTTGCTTGACATGGGATAGCTACAAACCTTCTATTTGTAAACATGTGATATCTGCAAAGTGTAATAAAGTGAAGTGCAATAAAACAATGTATGCCTATAATTGTGTATAATACTATAAACTTGGTGTTTGAAATGCCTGTGAATAGTTCTTTATAAACATTTCCAAAGGTTTTATATTTTTATTTTTACTCAATTTTTAATTGCTTAAAATTAATCTTCTTGTGTAAAAGACAGACATTTAAGTGACTGTTATCTTCATCTTGCTGAAAATACTAAAAGTATCACATATTTCTTTTGATTGTCAAAGTTTATAAGATTCAAATGCAGTTATAAAACCATCTGCAATGCTCTATGCTGAATTAGAAAATTAATACTGCACACTAATTAAGTGAGCTGAGTGTTAGCATTGCTCATATGAAATACCTACATAATCAAACAAAAGTATATGAGATAATACATATTTGTTACTAAACACTAGTCTTTTTTTAAATACTTTAAGATTTCTGTTGCATATCTGCATTAGACAATAAAATAATTTTATAGATAGCATTCTATAAATATGATGGCTTTGATCCTCCGATCTTCTAGTTTATAATATTCAATATCTTCCAATTTTTGATTAAAGTTAAAGATATCTGAAAATAAACATTAAAATATATCATTATAATCCATTTCCTGCATGAACATATGTTATTTATATACCTCTAACAGCAACTGCAGTCTACAATCTATTTTGGGTGTGATGTGATCAGTCTGCCCTTTCAAGTTCTTATTATTTATTGATGAGACAATTTTCAAAGTATTACACATTTTCAATCATATAAAACTTTTATCACAGAAATGTATGATACACACTTTTTGAAATGAAATGTAAAATATTTCCTCAAAAATGACTAAATAAAAAAATTTAGATTACAAAGTGCATAAAAAATTTATAATCACCATTGTGAGAATAAGAACCTTAACTATTGGCTTACCAAAATATCTACCCCATACCAAGTGAGACAAACTAAAGAAACAAAACATAGAAGAAAATATCAACATTGAGAACAAGATACTCCAACTCACTCACATGTCATGTGAGTTCAGCCCAATTATAAAATAAACCACCATGCTGACTCCCCTAGCATGACTCATCCTAGGCTATTGCTCTGTGGGGCCATCTTCCTTACTCTGCTCTGACTCTGACATCCCACCCCATGGAAAAGTTCTCTCACCCAGCTCTCTAACTCCATGCAGTAGTCCACCCTCCTCCATGTGGGTACCATTTTCAGTTCAGTCAGCCTCTGACATTTATTGTAGCCTACCCCTTACCCCTAGCCCCTCATTGGTAAATTATTTGCCATCCTTAGCCGGGCTAGTCATGTGGAAGACATTTTTACTTCACTTCATCACTGACCCCCATATCCCAAGCTGTCTCCCCAAGTGGACACAAGTGTTTTCACTCTCCTTGGGGCTTGCTTTCCTCTACTGGATAAGGTTGCCATTTGTAAATACCTTTCTTAGCCTTCTCCAGTGTGCACATAGGAATCTTGGGACCTCACGTTTCTCTACAACTGAGCACAGTCAGCTACCTTGTATGGCCTCACCTAATATGTTTAGAATTGAGTTATTCTTGATTGGATGATAGTAATATATCAATACTAATTTTCAGGTTTTGATGATTGTTTTGTGGTTATATAAAAGAACGCTCCATAACACAACCATGTCCCATGTACCACTAAATGCCCCAGAAACCACCAAAATACTTGTTTTCTCTCCTCCCCAGCAGTAATCACCTAAAATCTGAAATTCCAGCTTCTAATCTTGTGTATTCAAACAAATTCAAACAATGACTTTCTTGTAATTGTTAATACATTCATGGATAACCAGCCACAAAGCTCCAGCTCATCTTTTTGTAGGTCTCTTCTCTCCAGAATTTTAGCCCTTCTGGTCCATCTTGCTTTATTAGTTTTAAATGTCTCTAAATAGGTAACTTTTGTGGAGAAGTTTTGGCTTTTTAAGTTCCTTTAAATGGGAATTATGGTTTCCTTTAGTTAGTCCATGCAGCCTAAAAGTGGAAGTCCCATTTTCAACAAGTTTGAACTCATTTCACCTCATTATGACTTGGCCTCTTAAGGCTTGCAACACAACACTGTTTTATGCATCATGTTATATATACATTAACTGTCAACAAAATCCTACCTTTCAGAAAGATGGAAAATTTTATAAAAGTAAAAGATAGCACGCTTCCAACTTTATTTATGATGTGATACTAAACCAGCTTTTTGGTGGGGGGTGGGGTCAATCTTGGCATAACTCACATCAAATATACATATTGCAAATAAAATAGAAATAAGTTAATGTACATCGGTACACCTTATTGGCATTGTTTTAAAAGCTGTGTTCTTTTATTTAAATTAAAAAAATTGATTTACATAATTAGTATATCCCAGTTTGGCTTATCTCTCTCCTAGGCTTCCAGATTTGGCAAAGAAACAAACTAACAAATGTCGCATATGCAGACAAATTTGAATTTCATGAAATAATTGGGACATACTTATTTTTTTGAGCAGGGGAAGGGCAGAGGAAGAGGAAGGGCGAGAATTCCCCCCACACACCGACTCCCCTCCCCTGATGCCCCATCTCTGATGTGGGGTTCCATCTCACCACCACAAGATCATGACCTGAACCATTATCAAGAGTCAGATGCTTAACCAACTAAGCCACCCAGGCACCCTTAATTGGGACATACTTAAATTTTAAACTGTATTTTGTTTAAGTGAAACTTAAATGTAACTAAGTGTCCTACATTCCATTTGGCAAACCTACCCCCTCCCTACAGCCAGGAATATATGCTGTTCAGAGCAAACAAGTGGGTATTTCCCAGTCAATTTATATTTAAATAGAAAAAAAATCAGAAAAAGCTGACAGTTAATCAACCTGAATAATAGAGAATAAAAATGCCACTGTGAAGAATATAGTAGGACTTCCAAGACTTTAAGGATCAATAACTTGTCAGGAAGACCCTATGGAAAAAAAAGCTTAGTGTGTCTAATAAAGCAAACGGCATTATATTGTTATCTTATGCCAAGTCTTACCTCATTTGCGGGTTGTTTAAATATGCTTTAGTATAAACAGGAACGAGTTCTGAAGCACACTCTAATTTGACACTCAGAGACTGAAGTGAGTGAGCGTACAGCCTAGCATGAGGATGAATGGGCAGAAGTAAAAGCACTTTCTGTAAGGTTGTAGTGTGTTAATTACCGGAAGAACTGGCATGAAATAAGTTGACTTAGTTGGTGGACAGTTTAACTGATTTGTTTTCATCAGCTATGCTAAGTCACAAAGTTGTGGTTTCCTTTAGTCTGTTAAGTAAAGACACTGTGTATCAAACAATTTTGTACTCGAAGGACATTTAGGTTAGTCCATAAAAATTAGTTTCTCTTTATGGTGCCACACTTTGCAAGAGAAGATGTTAAAATGAAAATTCATGAAACACTCTGATCATGAAATCTATTCTTGAGCATACTGTTAAGGAATTTTTTCCTATATTCTCAAGAAATGAGAATTCCTTAAAGACTTTACCTCCTTTATAGCAGTTTTTTTTTAGTTCATTTATTTTTATGCACTTTTCAATTTCCTATGGCATATTTCCTAATTGTTTTCCTCACTATTATACTTCCAAATCCCAACCTGCCCTGATGCATCAACAAGTGAATGCTCCTTCCAACTTACTGAGAAAATACACAAGCATGAAATTCCCATCTTCCTCTCTCTCCACTTGAAAATATATATGCAATAAAATCCTTTTTTCTCTCTCACACTTTAATGCTCTGCATAGTTTCCACAAGTGGCAAATGAATGTAGGAAAGTTATAAAGGCATAAAGTATAAGATATAAGATTTAATAAATGTTAACATTTGGGGTAGTTAATACAAGGTATCATTATTGTATTGTAACAAGAAAGAATAGTATTTGATATTATATTCAGATGAGAAACTATCACAGTTTAAATGACTTCCCCAAAGTCACACAGAAGAAATCAAAATTGAATTTAGGGAATTTAAAATACCTAAGTTTATGCGGCACCTGGGTGGCTTGGTCAGTTGGGCGTCCAGCTTCGGCTAGGGTCATGATCTCGCACTTCATGGGTTTGAGTCCCACATCAGGCTCTGTGGGGGATAGCTCAGAGCCTGGAGCCTGCTTCAGGGTCTGTGTCTCCCTCTCTCTCTATCCCTCCCCTGCTCGCACTCTGTCTCTGTATCTCAAAAATACACATTAAAAGAATTCTTTAATAAAAAAATAAAATAAAATAAATAAAATAAATAAAATAAAATAAAATAAAATAAAATAAAATAAAATAAATAAAATACCTAAGTTTACTCAGACGTCCCTGAACACACTAAGTATAGATTCCAGGGTCTAAATGCTAGATTTAACCAGATTGAAATCTGGGTCTTTCATAACCTCTGCATTAGAGGAACATTGTCATGTAAATGAGCATAAAGAATAAAGAATGCTGTAGGAACAAACCTCTAAGTCCACATATCTTCTATTAAGTTCTATTAAGCCACTGTGCAAAGACACGGAGTTGTTAATTAATTCAAAGATTATTTGCTCATCAAACAAACATGATTAAGCATATAAACTATGTATGATACCTGAATAGAATGCATGCTTGCCTTTCAGGAAGGTAATGGAAGAAGAGAGAGTAAAGGAATTTACTCTTAAAGATACTTCTCTAGCCTTGATAACCTTCGGTCATGTCAAGAACCTATCCACACACCTGAAAAAAAAAAAAAAAAAAAAGCTCACATTTAATAGTAGTGAGAAAACATTGTACCTATGCCTCAAGTTTTGACACACAGAATATGAAAATCAAACTAATAATTTAACGTGCTCATGATGAAGAGCAGATCTTTCACTTCTAGGACTTCGTACTTAGTATTACCTCCACCTGGAATAATTCTTCCTCAGATGCCCGTGTGGTTCCTTCTTTCCTTCACCTTCCAGGTTAGAGCTCTAACATCACTCTGCTAAAATCGGAGCTGTCACCCCCACAGTTTTTATCTCCCTCTTCTGAAACACTCATTTTTACTATTTACTGCATATGTACTATTTTTATTGTTATTTGTTATTGTCTGTCTCTAGCATAAAAGCTCTATAAACACAATATTTTTGTCTCTTTTTTATCCACTGCCATTTTATCGGCATCCTTGAAAAGTGTCTAGTATAAAATAGCTCCTCAATAAAGACTTAAGTTGAATGAATGCTTTGGAACGGGGCGGGGGAGGGGGGGTAGATTTAGAGGACATACAAAAATAAGTCAAAGGAATTTTAAAGGAAATTTTTCATTAGTTAATTAAATGTAATACTTAAAATCCCCCCAAAAAAGAGATTTACAAGTAGTCGATCTTGAAAACTGCAATGATAAGAGCAACCAGGTTTTAACTGCATCCGATTCACTCCACTGATGAGGAAGTGTTTCCTGCCTTGGGGCTATAAGATGGCGGAACACAAAATACCTGACCAACAGCAGTTTATTAGTCCTATATTCTCCCATCCCAGGGGAAAGGGACACTGCCTACCACTTAGGCAACACAGAAGTTATACGTGGGAACCACGTAAACAACCAGGGACCGTGGGGGACAAGTTTTGTACCACCAAGAAAGTGACATCTTCCCTGGTCCCCACAGGAGGATGTGACTGGCTTGTCTGAATAATTTCATGGGCGGCCAGAGACTCAAAACCCACTTCTCAGGGCTAAGCAGAAACTCTGCCTTGTCTCTTTGGTAAGGAGGGCTGCTTGGCTCTGGGACTTCATCCATAGGACCAGAGAGGTGAGGAGAGCTTGTGGTTAGGTCATTCAAGGCCCTGCGGATTTTACCAAATATCAAGGCAGCACATGTGACTGACATTAAATTTAGACCCTACACAAGCTCATATTGCAGATAATGTGTGTTTTATCTTCAAGGGAGGAAAAGTTCAGGGGTGGGATGGGATAGGAAATTTTAGTGTCCCCTGGGCTGTTGTCAACCGTGGATACTTCATGGCCAGTGGCTTACACTGAACATGTCACAGTTGACTGCTATTAACTCAGATCTGAGGATGAAGGAGGGAAGAAGGAAACAGACCTTGCCAACTAAAGGTAAAAAGAAAAATTCTGCAACCTTGCTTATAGAGAAAAAAAACTGTTATTTCCTCTACAAAGAAGGCAGATTGTCTTGAGACTTGTTCTTAACACTAATGCTAGAAGCAATAAAGCAATGACTACTGAGTTTCCAGAGGTGAAAAATTAAGGCTTACCCACACATTTTAAAGCCCAAAAGATTTTTCTTTTTTTCTGATGGAGACAATGGAAAATAATTATATATGTTATCAAAATTATATATATATATATATATATATATATATATATATATATATATATATATAATTTTCAAAAATATGGCATCTTTTTTATGCTTACAAAATAAGTAAAAATAATGCTCTGGTGAAATCGATATTAATTAAAATAAGCAGCTAAAAGTAGGGAAAATGAGTTATTCAATGAAAGATATTGAATGAAATGAGTTAGACATAGAATAATATACATGATTACAAAACACAAAAAAATTACATAAAAGGTTTTAATATTCAGCATTAGATTACCTGACAAAGAAAAGAATCAGAAAACTAAACTTACTAAGTTAAGCATTTTACCTAGGATACAGTCAATATACATATGCAAAACCCTAATTATATTTGAATAGTTAAAGCAGGTTTTAAAGTGTATATAAAATATGTGTTTATAGGTATAGTTATTCACCATTATATATGATCATTTATATATATATGAAATATGAGCTTATATAAATAATACACACTGACATTCCTGAAATAAGTACACCTTGACATTAGTATCTATATCAGTTGGTATAGGATTAGGGGTCATTTTATTTTTGTAATATAGTTTTCTAAACTTCCTGCACACATTTAAATAAGAGACATTTTTTTTAATTTCACAAAAGCAGAAAACATATTTGCATCTTTGAATAATTCCTGCAAATATATTTAAAAACAAGTCATTTTCTTCATCTGCTCCCTTAATTTTTGTTCAAGTCCCTTCTGCTTGAATTCTTAAATCTGTTGGCGAGAGGGCTCGCTTATTATGCCCCTGACAGAAATGTTCTTGGTCGAAGATCAATATTATTCTCTTCATCATCCCTCTGCTCTTTTGATCATTGGATCCCAGAGGAGATTCGATCCCCACCTCCACTTGCCCCAATACCCAAAATATACATAACTCCAAATTCAAAAGTCTGTTTTCAAAATTCCAAGAGTTGCTGTCATTACCTAATGGTAGGTGAAGGGGGTTGGGGGTAATGAAACATTAAGAATGGAGTATTTCCAGGTAAAAAGAGCTGACTCAGGATCTCTAGGGAATAACTGCTTTTCCAAAGACTCTTTTCCTCATCTCATGTTTGCTTGCATGACTTGGTACTTAGCTCGGAGATGCCTATTTGAATGAAATGTGTTATTTTCACAGTTTGTACATTGTGAGAAGTGCTTCTCCCCATGTGAACCTCACTTCATTGCTGTGCTTGGAAGTTTTAAAAATACAATTTTTTAAATAAATAAGCACTCTCTCAAATATTCTTGAAACACTTGCTCTTTTTAATCTTCATTTTTAATAATAATAAAAAAACCCACTTTGATCCTAGCAAGACTGACATTACCTGTAAGGTTTTACTAAAGTCAACATTCTGTTTTAGCCAATAATTAATTTACTAATGACCATATGTCCCTTTTATACAGAGTATAAAAAACTTCCTTTGGCATTATTTTTTTCATAATTTATTAGCTGTCTACATACTAATTGGTAAAACAAATCAACGCAGTTCCCGGTTCAGTGGCTGAAGTGTCTGTGTAAAACAGTCAAAAGCAGCCAGGCAGAAAAGAAGAGAAAGAGGGACGACTTCAGATGCAAAATGTAGGATTTTTTGTGAAACTATTTACACTATTTCTAATATGTATTAGGGTCAGTTGTTAGGTCACCATTAGACAATTCTAAAGATGAACTATGAGGCACCTCTGATTCTCCTGGAAACTGCTGAGGATTCAGAACTCCCATTTCCCCAGGAAATGCTAATATTGATATTCTTTCCACAATTTTATAGGAGTAAAAGTCAGAATTATTGGTAAAGAGAAGATAAAATGAGCTATTCCATACAAAACCACTGTTCACCACATTAACATATTCTTTTCCATTTGAAAGGATAAAACTAATTATACCCGTAATCCCTATTGTCCAGGCAAATACCCTTTTGTCTATAGGACTTGAAGTGCCCACCCACAATGTAGACAAACAAGATGAAATCCACCAAATGTCACCTCCACTTTACTCATCTCTGTCAATATGAAATTGAAAAAGCTCTCTGCACACTCATTAGCTTCTGACCTCTTATTCCCATCTGTCCAATTCGTGAACTCAGCTCATTAGTCTTCTCCTCTCTCCAACCTCTCCTCCCAGTTTATTCCCTGGAATGTCAGTTCACCAAGTACTATGTACCCTCAAACACATTTCTGAATTTCCCCTTTGCATCTATTCCTTAAATAAGGCATGTTTTACCCCCTCGGAATATATCATTTCCTATAGTCTTTTCAATTGGAACGTTTTTTGTTTGTTTTGTTTTTTCACATGCCATATATCTTAAATTTGAGCAGAGAATTGGTGTTCTCCTTACTCTTCATTGTTGCTTCTGGATCATTAATTCTTCTCTGTCTTTGGAATTCTCAATATTTAGCCACATACCTGCTCTATACTTGCCCTTAGTGATCCTCAACCACAGTCTCAGGCATTATCCCCTTAGTTACAGACCTTATCAGATAGCCCAGAGCACTTAACTTCCACTCCATTCCTCTCTAGGATATTTCAATGCTCTGTGGACCTCATCTTTCTCCTGAAGATCCTAACATATTCAATTCTAAAGAATTTTCCTTTATTTTACACTATTATATTACACTATTATGTGTGCATGTTGTCATTATCATAAGATGAACTATCGTTTGAACCAATTCAGACTTCCTACTATGACATTGTCCCAACATCAGTAAGAAGTCAAATGTATTGATCTTGCAAATCTTGCTATGTGACTTCCAGCAAGTTATTTAAGTTCTGTATGTCTTTGTTCCCTCATCTGTTGGATGAACATAACAATATTACTTTTCTGATGGATTTGATGTAAGGAATAAATTAATCCATCCAGATGAAATGCTTCAGCAATTCCTGGAAGATAGTAAATGTGCATAAAATATTAGCAATCACTATTATTAATGTTATGATAACTTTCTAATCTTCACTATCATTTTATCATTCTTTCTGTTCTTAATTTATTTAAGGATCACTTTCCTCTCATGGGCACTCGATACCACCCAAAACATCTTTCATTTTATTTACTTATTTTTTCCCCTTGGCAACTATGCTTTTCCAACAGGATGGAGTCAATTTCATTCTACTACAACATTCCTCAATCTCTGGCTCCCATCTCATTTTCAACTGGTGTGTCTGAAAAAAAAGAGAAGGTATCTTTCTGCCATCAAATTTATAACTCATCCATAGTTGTAAGTATATGTATTCTTTTTCCTCCATTTCTTCACTTGTTTATTCTGTTTATTTCTCATTATTCTCATTATGTTGTCGATTAGGAAATTCAACTCTTTAGTGAGAAAGAGTCTTCTGAGTCTGTCTTCTGAATCTTTCCGCTTCTTAACAGAATCATATCCATATTCATTCAGACAAACTCCAGTACAGAGATGAAGAATAAAATGTCTTAAGGGACAAGTAAGTTATTTTCTAATTGTGACAAAGCCAGATGCAGGATAGGCAGTGATAGAGCTCAATGCAAACTCAAGAAGACATATTTCATTCTTTGAACATGCTGCTACCTACCAAACATACTTGAAGGGGAAACTCAGCCAGAAAGAGGCCAATTTATTCTCATATATCCCAAAGTAAAAACAAACAGGTAAATAAGAATAAGATAGACATGTCCCTTTGCATATCTACCACTGTCTCTATAAAAATAGAACACTTGAAATCTATGCCTCCAAAATGTCTTTTTTTGGTGACACTGGACCATTGTTATCTGTCTCTTATTTTGATATGCCCTAGACCTTGTCATTTTTTAATAATCAAAACCACTATTTACTAATTTATTCAAGTCAGAAACCTGGGAATCATACTTTACCTGTTACTTTCACTTAATTACCATGTATAACACAAAAACTTACTAGTGGATTCTACCTTAAAAATATATCTTACTAGATCAACTTCTGGCATGACAGTGTGAGGACCTCCGTTGATCTGCTTCCCATTGAAACTAGTGAAACTTATACAAATCAGCCATATAAAGCCCCTGGAAATGTTCCTAAGGATTAAAAGCCAATAAAGAAATATATACTCGGAGCGCCTGGGTGGCTCAGTTGGTTAAGTGGCCGACTTCGGCTCAGGTCATGATCTCACAGTCCATGAGTTCGAGCCCCGTGTTGGGCTCTGTGCTGACAGCTCAGAGCCTGGAGCCTGTTTCAGATTCTGTATCTCCCTCTCTCTGACCCTCCCCCGTTCATGCTCGGTCTCTCTCTGTCTCAAAAATAAATAAACATTAAAAAAAAATTTAAAAAAAAAGGAAATATATACTCAAAGAACATCTTCAAAAATTGCTTAATAAAGGTGAGAGTCTGTGATTTTGAACCAACACTACTTCCTCTTTTCTTCTCCCTCCCCCTCATCTCAATGATGTGCCAGCTCCACTCCAGCCTCCACATGGCCAAGACCACAATGATCTATCTCTTCCCAGATCTTAGAGGGATTTTTTCCTGGGAGCAATAAGGTGTCAGTGTTTCTGATCCAGCCTCCAGCTAGATACACCAACTCTCAGATGAGGTCATAAAATAAACTTCAATAAGCTTAGAAGAATAGAAAAATATAAAGTATTATTTCCTTTATATATGGAATCTAAGAAACAGAACAAATGAATAAATGACAAAATAAACAACTACAAACAGAAACATATTCATAAGGCCAGAGAACAAACTGGTGGTTACTGGGCAGGAAGAGAGGGCAAGGATGGGCAAAAAAAAGTGAAAGGGATTAAGAAATACAAGCTTCCAATTATTATTTTTTTAATTTTTTAAACAATTTTGTTAATGTTTATTTATTTTTAAGAGAGAGAGAGAGAGAGAGAGGCAGAGAGAGAAGGAGACACAGAATCCAAAGCAGGCTCCAGGCTCTGAGCTGTCAGCACAGGGCCTGATGTGGGGCCCGAACCCACGAACCTCGAGATCATGACCTGAGTCGACATCGGGCACTCAACCGACTGAGCCACCCAGGTGCCCCACTTCCAATTATTTTTAAGAGATGGGAAGGGGTAAATAAAAAAAGAAAGAAATGGTAAACTACCAAATAGGAGAAAATATTTGGAAAAAATTACCTTTGGTAATGGTTGCACATATCTGCAAATATGCTAGAAACAATTAAATTGTACATTTTAAGTTGGTAAATTATAAGTATGCAAATTGTATCTCAATAAATTTGCTAAAAATACATATTAAATATATCTACATTTCTATCCACAGCACAATCCATGCCACTATCCTATCTTACTTAAAACTGTAGTATCCCTGTAATATCTTCTTTTACTTATATTTTGCCTACCCCAATGATCTCACTACACAGAAGAGTGCATTTTAAATAAATTTTAATTACAATTTTTTTTAATGTTTATTCATTTTTGAGACAGAGAGACACAAGGCATGAACTGGGAGGGTCAAAGAGAGAGGGAGACACAGAATCCGAAGCAGGCTCCAGGCTCCGAGTTGTCAGGACAGAGCCTGCTGAAGGGCTCGAACTCACAGACCCCGAGATCATGACCTGAACTGAAGTCAGAGGCTTAGCTGACTGAGCCACCCAGGCGCCCCTAAATAAATTTTAATTAAATCACATCACATTGATGCTTAAAACATTTCAATGACTTCTAGTGACATCTAGAAGGGAATACAATCTTCATAAAATAATTATTAGAGCCATATATGATCTGACTTCAACCTAACTTTCCAATCTATCAAGCCATTCTTCCATTTTGCTCTTTATGTTTGAGATTATGGCATGCTTCATATCCTCCCCCTTGCCTCTTCTTCCTGGTTGCCTGCTCAGTTATGTTGGTATTTTTCCGATTTCCCAGACAGGGCTCCCCTGATCACACAATTTGAATTAGCTTCTCATTTTATATTCTTGTTAATATACTGAAAATTAATGTACTTTGTAGACATATTTTAATATTTGATATTACTTTTAAATGTCTATCCTGTTAATTGATATAAGCAGCCTATTTAGAAGGCACTTCCATATCCTCAAAAGCAGGGTGGGGGGCAGGATTGAGGGAAGGGAAAGAAAAAGAAGAGAAAAAAAGAAGAGAAGGAAAAGAAGAAAACACTGGACAAAATACTAATTCTAGACCTAGGTAAAGGAGGTAAGTAAATACACGCAAGCACACCGAACCATACTTTCAATTTTTTAGTACATATAAATTATTTTAAAATAAGAGATGGGAGAACTGAATTCCTACTTCCATAACCCCAAGATTGTAAACTTCAATGGAAAGGAACAAAGTTACTAGAATAATGTCTGGCTTTTAATAGGCATCTAAAATGTTTGCTTAATAAGTGTATGTACATTATTAAAATTCTATTATTTATGGATTGATGTAAAGTCAATTTCCCTCAGAATATAGAACCAGGAGATTTTTGTCCCTCTTGAATTAAAGGTATGTTCCCATAAATCAAGCAATATAAACTAAGTTTGACATCATAACATCGTTTTTTCTTATCAACCAAGGGGTTTAAAATGAAATGTAATCATGAAATTCAAGGTATGTATTAACTTAAGTTCATGATCAAATATTTCCTCATTATTTACCTTGTTTTATATGTATATATCATTATTATTTTGATTTTATGCTTATATAAGCAGATGTAACTATGGAAAATGCTATTCCAATGGTTCATGTTGTAAAACAAATTACCTAAAAGCTCAGTGCCTTATAACCACTTTATTTAGCTCAAAACTGTATAGATCAGAACTTAAGGAAAGTGGGCAAGACTGTATAGGATTGTTATCTGTTGTAAATGGTTCTGCCATCTGAAAGTTTGCTTTGGCTGGACTTTCAAGATGATTTATTCTGAACTGGCAGTTCAACCAGGCTATCAAGCAGAGTGCCTATATGTGATCTCTCCAAGATCTTAAAATATTCCTTCTTCTTACACCATAGCTTAATTCCTCCAGAAGAAGCTTTTTAAGAGGCTCCTAATAGTTATTTGCCTTTTATAGCTGGATTCATGGAGAAGAGTCACTTAAGACTCTATTCCTCCAAATTGAGTCTTAAACTTAGTAGTAAACTATCTACTTTCTTTTTTAAGTCAGTTGGAAGAGGGTGCGTGGTGGTCAATGCTTCTCTCAGCTTCAGCACCTTAGACTTTTTGCCAGAGACCATTAGGCTCAGAACGAAGCATTGCCTTCCCTTTCAAGTCCAGAGTCTCTTTTCCATCATTATCACATCTTGCGAGAGACATCCACCAGGATCCTCAGTCTCCCTCCAACCTCCCCAATAATCTTTACTACAGTGTCTTGAATGGCTTTCATGGATCTAACATCAATATGAACTGAAGTGTATTTTCTTTCATAGAAATATAGAAAAAGACTTGGGGGCTGGGGACATTGAGGAAGTTTTAAAATCAGAGTTAACTCTCATTGGTATCAGTAGAGTCTCAGGGGTTCCCAAATATGTTCCATTGGTGTTTGAAGAGAAAAGTAACTGGGCAGAGGAAAGAGCCAGTGGGTCTTTTGAAATTCTACCTCAACCATGTATCGGGGTATTGCATAGGTCTTTTCAAGAAAGGTTTCTGCTACTAATTTTCTAAAACTGCTAAATACATAATATTCCAATAAATCAATTTAGTTTTCACTTGTCCAGAAGTAAATAACCCTGAGGAAAGAGTTCATATTTCATTACTCTTTTGATCCTGTTTAGAGATTTTAATGCTTAGCTGTGCATCTGGTGTTGCAAAGGGAAATGCTGTTGAGATACACTGTTTGGCTAAGTCATTTAACCCAACACTTCAGGTTGGCATTTTGCACAGCTAATACTTTAAAGCTGATATTTCACAAAAATATCTTTTAAAAAAGATGTCCTCTCCGTTATATACTTTTTGTAAAGGTTAAGTGCACCGTGTTTCACTTTTAAGGTGATTCTTGAATTGATAACAAAGTTACTCCCTTGTTTTAGAGATGTCAACCATAATACATGGTTCATTAAAAAATGACCCCCTGGTCTTTCTTGCTCTTAATGTCTTCCTTTTGGTATTTGAAATAAAAACCTGTGCTTGACTCCCTCACCTGAAAAATTTATTGTCATTGACTTTTCTATGTAAGAATTAAGCAGTATAATTCATCTCTTTGTACACCACCTAAAATGATTTCTTTTTCTGTATAAGTTAAACCAATTGCTGGTTGAGGTTTAGATATACATGCTTCTTCTAGTTGTTGTAGTTGTTTTTATATATGCATGCTTCTAAATATCTGCCTTTGACCAACCACAGAAGATAACTCAGTGCAGAACATAATGTACTGTTCACCTCCGATAATGTGAAAATATGTATGTTAGCTAATTGTTGGTAGTTCAGATGACATTAGATTATAAGTAATGGTTTATTTATTTTGTAAGGTGCAATCAAATGAAATGTTATACAATTATGTGAATAGTATATAGATTTACTGTGACGTTCCCTGTTCTTAAATCATTGAGTAGTAGATGTCTCCAATTACACAGAAAAATTCAAACACACATACACACACACAGACACATACACATGGACACACACACACTGGTTTAAATAAATGACTTTGAGAACTTTAGAATTCAATCTTAATATGCATACAACACATTGACTTCGGAGTTTTTCAATAATTCCAGCTGAGTGATAGATTATGTCTCCTTTAGGTCCTGAAAATGAATGCAAACTAATGCATTCACTAAAGCAAATTGGTATTAAAGTTTTATTTTATTTTCTTCGTCTGCACCTGACAATCCAAAAAAAAAAAAAAAAAAAAAACAACCAAAACTCTCTTTTGAACCCTGCATCGGTGTGTTTATGGTATGTGATTTTAATATTGCTGTTTTTCTCTTTTGATCACTGATTGATCCGATTATGATCAGTTGGATTTGTGTACCTTTGAACAAGTATAGATGACAGAAACGATTCCTTACAGACTTTGTCACTATGTACATAGTGAATGTGAACTTTGGTTAGTGTCATATTCAAAGGATACTTCCTAATCAGTGAAAACATCAGTGCAAACTGCATTGCCTTACCTGAGAGCATAAGAAACCAAGACTCCCACCCAATAACTCCTTTATCAATTGTTTCTCCTTCCCAATCCTTGCTTAGTCTTCCTGTGTTCAAAATACTTGATACTGCAAGAAATCTCCCATTTCTCCACATCAAAGAATATAGGGAGTTTCTGAGCAAAAATTGATAAAATTTCTTCTCTAAAGTATTTTATTCTCTAAAGTGCTTATTAACAATAAATATGTGTCTTTTTTTTCTTTTGAAACCAGAACAACAGCAGTTTTTAAAAATCTGTGTTTTCTACCGTGTAGACAGGTCTGCCGTCACTCTTTTGGCTTTTGTTATACCCAGCCATGTTCTCCCCCACTCAAAACTGCAACTTTCTCTCCAATTCCAAGTGCAGGGTGCAAAATAATGGACTCTATACTTTGTACTCTCTTAAGCAGCATTTGCGTGGTTAAATGCAATTCTGAAAAAGTGAGGATAAAAAAATACAGTATGTTTAATATTTAAGAATATTGGAAGTCTTTATGTTTTATATACCATCACATGGAGGAAGGGGAATATTGATGTTGGCTTCACATATACTTTTCAAATGGACAATATACATCGGAAATAACCTTTCAATTATCAGCCACAGTTAGCTCCATGAAGAACCCTGACTATTTGGCTGGGTTTGAAGCAGTTCTGAAAAAAACCCTTCCTAACCAAACAGCTGGAAATTTATTGCTTTTTCACTTTTCTTAAATGACTTTCACACCAAGTCTCATCTCATCCTAGTAACCACAGTGGGATTTTATATATATATTTTTTTTTTGCTTCAACTAAGCTTAGATATCTTAAAATTGTAAACAGTCATTTACTCAATTTTATCCTGTCTTTTGACAAACTTCTTGATAGTAATAAGCAATAACATATGATAAATAATTTTACAAGAAATAAAATCCAGTATAATGACTCCAAAACAACATTGACCAGCCAACATTATTCCTCAGAACAAAAGCTCATATTTGAAATAAATGCACTTATGAAAAAAATGATAATTAAAAAAAATATGCCTAGAGAAATCTCCACATGAAAATCAGTTCTGCATCAAATCGGTCATGGAATCTTCCCTGCTAAGTTGTTATGGCTCTTGCAACAGAATGAAACTCAGAGACAATCTTTTGGATAAGAAAAATTAGATTAATGGATGGTTTTCATAAAAACAACATATCCTTAAAAACTGAGGCAAATCCCCAGATACTCTGAATTATTAGATGTTGATCAAACATAGGCACATGTAACCAAAATTTTGATATCCTAACGGTGGTATAATGACAAAAATTCTAGACCGGGAGCTAGGAAAGCTGATTCTGCCACTAATGGGACAGCAGGGCTCAATTCCGTTTGCCTATCAGATATCTGTCATTTCTAACTTTCTGTGAAATTCTGCATTTACATATTATGTACATAAGTATAGCCAGAGAAATGAACAGGGATTCTAAATGCACATTTGTTTTTGTGAGCTATTGCTTTTGCGTGTGGATGCTTGTCAACATAGAAACATTTCCTGCCACTTACTATTCTTCCTACACAAATGAACAAGAGCCGGTACACCAATTAGGCTCTAAAAAAAAAAAAAAAAAAAAAAAAAAAAAAAAAAAAAAAATTCACGCTTACCTTGACTTCTAATTGTAGTTACTTTTAGGATTGAAACTGGTGATCTCAAATGTAGTAAATGAAATATTTTACCATAGCCGACCAAAACACGTTTCCTACCATGTATCGTTTATTTAATCTCTACCCCAAGTAGATTTTCTGAAATCATCAGAGGTGAAACAATAAATGGCTAAAGTATGCAATACACATCTCAGTGTTAGTTATAATAACAAAAAGGAATTAGTCTTCCTATTAGAAAATGGTTAAAGGGGCGCCTGGGTGGCTCAGTCGGTTGGACGTCCGACTTCGGCTCAGGTCATGATCTCACAGGTCTGTGAGTTCGAGCCCCGTGTCGGGCTCTGTGCTGACAGCTCAGAGCCTGGAGCCTGTTTCGGATTCTGTGTCTCCCTCTCTCTCTGACCTTCCCCCATTCATGCTCTCTCTCTGTCTCAAAAATGAATAAATGTTAAAAAATTAAAAAAAAAGAAAATGGTTAAAAAGATTATGATTTCTCCATATCATGAAATAATTCATAGGCATTAAATCACGGTTTTGAATCATATTTACTGGTTGGGAAGTGTTGACAGTATGTTGTTAAAGAGATAAAGAATTCAAATTTTAGAGATAGCAATGCCAATGGTGCAGGTGTGTGTGCATGTAAATACTCTGGACTTTGTAACAGTAGTGTATGTTTTTTTACAATTTTCCTAAACTGTTCTGCATGCTTCTTTCTGCATGATGCTTCAGTGTGGAGTTAGCTGAGCATTAGGGGGTGAGGTTGGAGGAAAATAGAGCAAAGAGCCTAGTTATTAGAAGGCAAGAGTGAAGTGAGAAATGTGAAGCAGGGGTCCCTAGCAGGATGTGACAAAGGAGAAACCGTGATACATTTCTGCAACTTGTGAACAATCTCTTAGGGATATCAGCTATGCTAAAGAAGGATAGGACAAAAACTGAAAATTCTGCATTTACTCAAGTTTGGGGACTCACATAACATCAGTTATTGAAATGAGAGCTGGGGAACCTGGACTCGTGTGCATTGCATGAAAATCATGGAGCAGTTTTGACACCTTACTAGCTCAAAAGCAAAATGCTTGAAACATAATATAGCATTTTATCTATTGTCTCATTATAGCAATCTAATTTATGAAAGCTAGAATGTCCTCTTGTTTTCATTTCATGGCTTCCATTTATTTTCTACGGACTAAATGACAAGGTTTTGTCCCTAAATCATGGTAAGTAACTATAAAACTTCAGTTTTTCCCTGATTTTACTGGTCATTTCTATTTAAAAAAAAAGTTAACAGTAATTATTCAAGTAGACCTGGTCTAATCCTGGACTATATTTAATATGTTTAAAGCAAGTTAATATAAAAATACATTATGATATTTTTGATGTTCAGTTTTTGTTTTTAAACTTTTTAAAAAAGTTTATTTAATTTTTGAGAGAGAGGCAGTGCGAGCAGAGAAGGGGCAAAGAGAGAGAAAAAGAGAGGGAATCCCAAGCAGGCTCCACACTGTCAGCATGGAGCCAGATGTGGGGCTTGAACCCATGAAACTGTGAGATCATGACCTGAGCTAAAACCAAGAGTCGTATGCTTAACCGACTGAGGATTCAGGCACCCCTTGTGATGCCCAGTTTTGAAGGCTGACACAGCTCAGTAAGGTCACCATAGAGTAGGACATAGGCTTTCAACCAGGAAATCCACAATCTTACAGTTTCCTCATCTAGTGATGGTCAGGTTCTAGAGAATGTGTTTCTGCTACTGAAAATCACATGAAATTGAACTGTTTCATAGCAAATTTATTCATAAGCCTGGGTCAAGAATCACTTTGTTAGGTACTTACACATCCCTCTGTTAGCTCTACTCAGGAAGTAAATTCATACGTCAGCTGATTGCTTTAAACATGAAGCAAACACAACTGCAGATTTTCAATCATGATTTTAAAACACGAAACAAAAGAAAAACACTGCAATAGTCATTTGCCATTAGAAAAAACTTAGCATTTGAATTTTGCTGCATAAAGAATAAACCGTTTTCTTTCTTCACTCTTTTCATAGAATCTATGAGCTTCCAACCTTCAGAAAGCCATGATTAAATATTACGGCACCTCATTTATTTTATTTTATTTCCTAATTTCTTTTATTCCCGAATTTTTGCATATATTCTCTGTCCCAATTTTAATCAACAGTTCTTAGAGTTTCTTGAATAAACTTTAAGCCTCTTGTGTTACTTTCAGTTAGATTCAATTTTCTCCTGACTGGCCTACTGCATTCACCTTTCACTCTTTTTAGATGCCATGCAGATGGCCTCTTGCCTTTCAACATCTGTAACATTTTTTCTCCAACCTCTCTATTTGTTTCTTGGCATCATGATATATTTGGACTTAGAATGAGGTACATGAGTAATTTTTCAGCAAGTTAGAGATCTTGAATATATTTTTTATTTATTTTGCAAAACACACTTATTGCTTTATTGGCAGACATAGGAAAGTTCCTACAAAATAACGGTTGTCTACCTCCTATGCCTTTATGAGGCATATTTATCCTAAAATATTAATATCTATGACATAGTCGTAGATGTATGACTTCATTTTTTACTCTTTGACAGCTGATGGCCTCCCAGCCCCACCTCGCCTCTCTCCTTGCTATGGTCGGAATGTTTGTGTTCCCTGAAATTCATTATGATAAAATTTTTAACCCCAAAGATGATGGCTTTAGGACGTGCTGCCATTAAGACATGCTAAAGTCATGAGAGCGGAGCCCTCAGGGATGGGATTAGTGCTTTATAAAAGAAACCCCACTCAGCAACCTAGCTACTTCCATAATACAGGCAGACCCAGTGAGAAGCCGCCGCCCAAGAACCAGTAAGCAGGCACTCACCTGACCATGTGGGCCCCTTATCTGGAACTTCCAGCCTCTGCAACTGTGGGAAGTAAGTTCCTGTTGTTTATAACCCATCCGGTCTGTGGCGCTTTGTTACAGCAGCTCAAATGAACCAAGACACCCTTCTACCTCAGGTCTGGGTGAGCTGATAAGAAAGCCCATGAGCTCCCTGTTTTGCCTCTGAAAACAAATTCAAACCTGACAATGCCTGGCTGACCAGGGGGAACTTCTCCCAGGTGTACTCTCTCGCCAAAGTCACTCTCTGGCTCACTCAGCTGGGACCATCTTGAGCCTGCCATGCTCTCCCCAGGTTTCCCTTGTAGGAGTAACAAATTATCTTGCTGCGCGGAGTATCATCAGACTCCAACATTCAACTTGTTAATTGGGAAGGAGCCTACCTCCATGGGTGACTACAAAATACTCAAAGAGCGGTGCCATTTCCCTGTGTTTAAATGGCAATGCTAAATCACAAAAGTAGAAAGTCCCAAGTACCTGGAAAAATAGAAGTCGTTCTTCTAGCAAGGTTACCCAAGAAGTGCTATGAATTCACCTAAAACAGATCTCATTGTCCAGATTTCCTGTCATTTTAGCACTTGAGATATAAATTTAAAAGAATGGCCATGTACACGTTTGGTGTGAACTTTTGAAGTGAGCCAAGAAAAGTATGTAGATATATTATTCTACGTGAAACAAATCCACATTTAGATTTGTAATAGTAACCACATGAATGAACTACACATTCTGTCACCTACTCCCTGTTTTACAGAAAAAGAAGACTCGTAAATGGATTTAAATAAATCTATAACTTAATTACCAAAAGAGTTCAAATAATTGACTAGGTAGGTCGCTGTCAGAAATTACTGAGGTTTTCAAAAAGTTATTGAGAAAGATAAAATTTAATTTATCAGATATACAAAAGCCTAGAAATTTCTAAATTTTGTGTTTTTTTTTAATTTCTAAATCTTGGATGTGAAATTATACATCTGCATAGTTTTATATGAGAATTCATTAAAATAGGATCCATAGTGAAATATTTTTCTTATTTTTGTTGTGATTAGATGTATAAATTTGTATAATTGATATAAATCTTTCATGTATTAGTTTCTTCATTTAAAAGATATTAAAATCTATAGGACAGTTTTATATTGAAAATAAATTAAAATAATATAGTCGTTTTTATGACTTGTCATGTGAAGATCTACATAATTAATACTTCTTCTAACCAATTTCCCCCCTTCCATATTGACTAAAACTATTCTGTTCTGTTTTAAATAAACTTGTAAATGGATTTTGATCTACTTTTTATTTTCCATTTAAAATTACATCTGGGGTGGGGGACACCTTGGTGGCTCAGTTGGTTAAGTGTCCGACTCTTGCTTTGGGCTCAGGTCATGATCTCATGGTTTGTGAGTTCGAGCCCACATCAGGCTCCATGCTGACAGTGAGAAGCCTGCTTGAGATTCTCTCTTCTTCTCTCTCTGCCCCTTCCCTGCTTTTGCTCTCTGTCTCTCCCTCTCCTTCAAAATAAATAAATAAAAACTTTAAAAATTTAAAATTACATCTGGGAAATATGTTAGCCAATTAGAATTTAAATAAAAACTTGAAATAATTAAATAGGTAAAATTACATCTGGGACATTGACCTTTATATCAAAATTTGTTTCACAGATTCTATCTTTACAATAATTCATACAGCTTTAAAATTTGATAGTCAAATTGGTGCCTGGTGTAATTCTGTGATGGAATTGCAATTTACTCATTGGCTGTACCTGGAACAGGTTTGTGTATTGATTCTAGATCCATATTTACACAGGTTAAAAAAAATCACATTACACACTTGTTAAAAGTCCTAAAATAAAACTCACACCAAGCAAAGAATGAATACTATTTTTAACAAAAAGAGAAAGAAAAATATAAAATCAATAAGATAAATGCTATACTTCCCTATCATTACTTTTTGTTGTACTTTGGAAGATGGCTCTCCATCCAATAGAATTCTTTGTTGTGTCACCAATTAGTTTATTTTCCGAAACCTTCAATGACTTTAACTCCGTTCTAGGGCCTCCAGCCAACAGTAACAAACAAACAAACAAACAAACAAAAAATGTTTAACCTGTTACTTTTTCACTGTTGAGTTAGGGAATTGTTTCTTTAGCTCCTTTATTTTATCTTTATCAGATTTTAAAAAAAAATGTTAAGACCAAGCTGTCTGGGTAGTTGAATTTTAGACCTGCACCTGGTACTCACTAGCTTTATTGCTCTGAAGCTTCAGATTGTTGTCACTTGCATAAAGGATGCCAAACTAGATTTTTATCTAGAGACTCCCTCATCTTTAAAATTCTATGTATAGAGTCTTCATTATTTCTCCTCTGCTCATGCATGTCAGATTATAATCTTTCTCTAAGGGGTAGAAAGAAGGAAGTAGAAACTATACACAGCATTTTTTTTTCTGTTAAATCTTGCACTTTCTCTAAAGAAAGACATTGGAAAATGTTATCTTTTCTCTCATTTATGAATTGACCACGTTAGCTAAAACTTGTATTCTAAATCCTCATATACAATGTGTCTTTGCTTTTTTTAATGATTAGCAACAACTTTAAACAGAAATCTTATTCAGGTTCAAAGATGTTAATGATTTACCAGAGAAAGGAGTATTTTGTTAAGAAATTTCCAAAGAGCATATTTTTAGAATCAGTTGGTGTCACCACACCATCTCACTGCATTTCTTCTTGATTATATATGAGACAATGTAACATAATTCATAAAAGTGATTAAGATATTCTCATACTCTTATGGATAAGGTAAATATGTTTTGTCTGGTTGCTTGTTTTTTGTTTGTTTGTTTGGTTGTTTGTTTTTCAGCTCTAGAGCAGATAATCTATGAGTTAAAACATTGATTTTGTTGCATAGAACATCCGGGCCTTCAGAAGAGCCACCGGTTTACCCAGAGGGGTTAAAAAAAATAAACCTTTATGTTTAGAGAATTGAAAACAGTCAATATTAATGGCCAAGTTTGGATCTTTGAAAATTGAGAAAGGTTGGAGATCCTGAAAGTGATGAGGACCTGAAAGTCAGTGCCAGTGGGAGGTGACACCTCAAAGGGGAAAAGGAGGCACTTGGTATAGTGATTGTACAGTTTTCATGAGGTTCCATGTGTCTGAGCTTTGCAGAGCCAGTGTGGAGATGATCATCTCGAAATGGATCATCCAGATCAGGGCAAGAAGGAACCACACTTCTAATATTACATATGTAAAAGTAGATTCTCCACCGTTTTCCTAGGGCTACATAAGCCTCTGGTTCTGGTATTTCACAATGGATAGAGACAGAGATCCTGTCAATGACAAATACTAGATTATTGCCAATATTGGTAAGAATTTCAAATAATTTAGAGGGCGGCAGGGTGCCTCAGTCATTAAGCATCTGACTTCACTCAGCTCATGATCTCATGGTTTGTGAGTTTGAGTCCCACATTGGGTGAGCACAAGTTTTGCTTTGGGTGATCTGGAGCCCAGCTTCGGGTGGGTCCTGCTTCTCTTATGCCCTCCATCTCTCTCTCTCTCAAAACTTAATTAATTAAGAATAATTTAGAATGATTTAAAATAATTTTTACCATGTGGCATTTACTGACATCCAATTGCCCTGTAGTAATTTATAGATTTTACACACACACACACACACATACAGCATCACTTCCTCTGTTCCAGGAAGTGAATAAACATGAGGGATACAACATTCAAGAGGACAGAATTCATGAAACTCTATTCCATTGAGAGAGATGGGGAGGGGGATAAATTCAAATATAAAATAACCTCAGAAAGTGATAAATGTCATGAGAAAAATAAAACAAAGTCCTTTGACAAGTTATTCACTAGAGAAGATGAACAGGCCCTCAGAGGAGGTGCATGTAACCTGTGACCTGAATGATAAAAAGGGGTCAGCTTTAGGGATATCTAGTAACAATCAAGGAAGAAAAACAAGTGAATAAGGTCTGAGTGGGATCCTGTTCACATTTTAAGAATTGAATATATGCTAAAATGGCCCCAGGAATATTACCTCCCATCAGATTTCTCTTTCATTATAAGCTGCCTTAGGTTTCCTGGATGGGTACAACTGATTTTAGACTTTTCACATGGGATTATAGTACCTCTCATTCCCTTTTTGCCTCAGGCGAGAGGGACATATATCTTCAGGATTCCCTAGTAGCTTAAATCTGCAGGAGTTCATAAGGCATCAGGAAAAACGTCCACATTCTAGAAAATATCAGTAAAAATCAGTAAAAATGCATTTACAAGAATGATATATTTAGTTAAAGAAGGGACAAATCTTTTCAAGATACATTTATGTTTAGCCACATACCAAATGTAATAGTACCATTAAACTTAAGTAAAATTCTTAAAACAACAACAAAATAAAAAAAGAAAACTTTCATCCATTACCTAAAATCTAAGCCACAGGAAAGAAGGGTAAAAATCACCATGAAACATAGCTTATTTGAATAGAGCAGTGGAACAAGAGGCACCAAATTTTTCATTAATTATCAAAGTGTGTTACCAAGTAATGCTGAATTAATTGCTCTGCTCTTATTTTGGATATTTAATCACCTTTCTAAGGAAAACAACTGGCAAAACATTTATCAATGTACCTTGAACATCCCTGTTTATGCATTTTTCTCATTTAGCTTCTCTAGATTATAAACATACCTATTTTCATTAAAATATCCCAAGCATTAGCTTTCCGTGCAAATAAGAACACGCTAGGAAATACACCATGATTCCCGAGTTGAGCAGTATTCTCTGATTTACTTATCCCTGTTTTCTCTAGTGCTGACTCCTTGGAATTACTAGATAATCAGGGTAGAGATTTCTCTCACATTAGTAAATGTAAAACTGATGTTTCTCTTAAGTAAAAGAATTTGTGAAATTTGCCAGCAGTCTCATCTCAAGTGTGCAACCCAGTGAAATATTTTTTTTTATTTTTAATTGTGGTAAAATAAATATAGCAAAAAAGTGACCATCTTAACCATTTTTAAGCATATGATTCAGTAATGTTAAAGACGTTTAAATTGTTGCACAGCCAGTCTCCAGAATATTTTCAACTTGCAAATCAAAACTTTATATTCATTAAACAACTCCTTCCTCTGGCCCCTGGCAACCATTGTTCTTTCTGTCTCTATGAATCTGACAGTTCCAGGTACTTCATATAAGTGAAATCATACAGTGCGTGTCTTTCTGTGACTGGTATATTTCAGTTAGCATTTTTTCTGATGGTTCATACATGCTGTAGCATGTGTCAGGTTTTGTTTTTTTTAAGCTGAATAATATTCCGTTGTATGTATATACTACATTTTACTTATCCATTTGTGCACTTATGGACACCTGGTGGCCACCACCTTTTGTCTATTGTGAATAATGCTGCTATAAACATATAAACTCACGTCTCTTCAAGACCCTGCTTTCAATTCTTTTGGGTATATACCCGAAAGTGAAATTGCTATGTTACATGATACTACTATTTTTAATTTTTTGAGGAACTACCATGCTGTTTTCCATTTTTATCCCTACCAAAAGTGCACAAGATTCCTATTTCTACACATTTTTGACAACATTCGTTATTTCTATTGTTATCTGTAGTCATCCTAATGGATGTGATGTGATATCTCATTGTGATTTTGATTTGTATTTCACTAATTATTAGTGATGTTGAGTATCTCTTCATGTACTTATTGGTCATTTGTATGTCTTGTTAGGAGAAATGTTTATTCAGAAATGTTTATTCAAATCTTTTGCTCATTATTTAATTGGGTTGTTTTGTGTTGCTGACTTTTATATACTATGGATACTAACCCCTTATCATGTTATTAGATTTATAACCTTAACAGGTAAATGATTTACAAATATTCTCTTTCAATGGGTTGCCTATTCAACCTGTTAGTTGTATTCTTAATGCACAGAAGTTTTAAATTTTGATGTAGTCTACTTTATCAATTTTTTTCTTGCCTGTGCTTTTGCTGTCATAGCCAAGAAATCATTATAAAGCCTTTCCCTGTTCTTTGTTTCCTATGAGTTTTATAGTTTTAGATCTTATGTTTAGTTTTTTTTTTTAATTTTAATTCCAATATAGTTAGCGTACAATATTATATTAGTTTCTGGTGTGTAATATAGTGATTCAACAATTCCATACATCACCCAAGGCTCATTATGATAAGTGCCCTCCTTAATCCCCATCACCCATTTCACTCATCATCCCACCCACCTCCCCTCTGATGATCTTGTCTATACTTACAAGTCTGTTGCTTGGTTTCTCTCTCTCTCTCGATATATATATATATATATATATATAACCTCTTCTTTTCTTTTAAATGTTTATTTATTTATTTATTTATTTTGAGAGAAAGAGAGCATGAGCAGGGAAAGGGCAGAGACAGAGAGAGAATCTCAAGCAGGCTCTGTGCTGACAGCACAGACATTGACATGGGGCTCAATCTTCCGAACAGTGAGATCATGACCTGAGCCAAAATCAAGAGTTGGACACTCAACCAACTGAGCAACCCAGGCACTCCCACCTCTTCTTTATCTACTCATCTGTTGGACACTTGGGCTGCTTTCATAATTTCACTATTATGAATAATACTACTATAAACATAGGGGAGCATGTATCCCTTTGAATCAGTGTTTTGTATTTTTGGGGTAAATGCCCCAGAAGTGCAATTACTGCATAGAATAATACTATTTTTAACTTTTTGAGAAACCTCCATAATGTTTTCCAGAGTGGCTGCACCAGTTTGCATTCAGACCAATAGTGTATAAGCGTTCCTATTTCTCCACATCCTCATCAATACTTGTTGTTTCTTATGTTTTTTTTTTATTTTAGCCATTGTAATAGGTGTGAAGTGATATATAATCAGTTTCAACAAAACTGATAAGCCTCTAGCTAGACTCATCAAAAAGAGACAGAGAAAGAGAGAGAGAGAGAGAGAGAGAGAGAGAGAGAAAGGACTCAAAATCACAAATGAAAGAGGAGAAATAATAACCAACACCACAGAAATACAAACAATTGTAAGAGAATACTCTGACAAACTATATGTCAACAAATTAGACAACCTGGAAGAAATAGATAAATTCCTAGAAACATATAACCTATAAAAACTGAAGCAGGAAGAAATAGAAAATTCAAACAGACATTATGAGCAAGGAGACTAAATAAATAATTTAAAAACTTCCAACAAACAAAAGTGCAGGACCAGCTGGCTTCTCAGGTGAATTCTACCAAACATTTAAAGAAGAGTTAATACCTATTCTCCTCAAACTATTCCAAAAAATAGAAGAGAGAAAACTTCCAAATTCATTCTATGAAGCATGCATTAGCCTGATACTAAAATCATATAAAGACACCACAAAAAAGAGAAATACAGGCCAATGTAGCTGATGAACATAGGTGTAAAACTGCTTGAAAAATACTAGCAAACTAAATCCAACAATACATTTAAAGAAATTATTCACTATGATCAAGTGGGATTTATTCCTGAGTTGCAAAGGTGGTTTGATATTCACTAAGCAAACCACATTATATATAACATCAATAAGAGAAAGGATAAAAGACGTATGATGATTTCAATAAATGCAGAGAAAGCATTTGACAAATTAAAGCATCCATTTGTTATAAAATCCCTCAACAAATAAGTTTTACAAGGAACATACCTCAACCTAATAAAGGGCATGTATGAAAAACGCACAGCAAACATCATACTCAACTTTTCCCTAAAGTCAGGAACTAAACAAAGATGTCCACTCTCCCACTTTTATTCAACCTAATACTGGCAGTCCTAGCTATGACCATCAAACAACAAAAAAGAATAAAAGGCGTCCAAATTAGTTAGGAAGAAGTAAAACTTTCACTATTTGCACATGATATGATACTATCATGTGCAAACCTGATAGACTCCACCAAAAAGAAATTACCAGAAATGTTGAGATTTTTGATACCTTTTTAATTTAGTTTGTATATAATGTAAGGTAAGGGTCCAACTTCATTTTTTTTTTTTTTTGCATGTGAAGATCCAGTTTACCCAACACTATTTGTTGAAGTTTTTTTCTCCATTGAGTAGTCTCAGCACTCTCGTTCAAAATCACTTGACCAAATATGCAGGTGAAATACTTTAAACTACATATAAATTATATTTTGGTCTCAGGTAACGTGTATTACCCTGATTAATGTGTTCAAATAATGCCAAAATCTAAATAATGAAAAGTGAGGCTTACAACTTTAGAAAAAATATTAGGCAAATCTGAACATCTTAAAGTGACACTTTTTTCCCACAATACATTTTTTCTAGTGTTTCTGAAGCTTAAAGTCAATGTCATGTCTTAAAGATTAATTGAAGGACTGAATCCATTGAAAATGGGAATCACGTACCTGAATGACCAAAGAAATATTACCTCTGTAAAATATTTGTTGGGGGTAACCAAATAAAAATAAAACGAAATATTACTTCCCATGTCTCTATCACAAGTGGTTCTGACACACTACTAGGGTATCCTGAGGATACCGAAGGCTGCTGTCTCAGCTGCCTGCTGTGTAGAGGCACGTGTCTTCACTACCAGTAACTGATTACAGGCTCAACCCGCACGTCTTTCAGAAAAGCACTATCCTTGCCCCACTCCGTTTCAGCATATTAGCCAATTATCTGACACCCCCTCATCTAACGTTCAAACACACTTATGATAAACTAAGAATACACAGGTGGGATTCAGGGTGGAGCTGGTAGAATCTGAGTCATCTGCAAGCGTGCAAGAGGCGGTGTTTTGAGAGGAAACCACAGTGAACGGCAGAGAGGCAGGCTCCATGTGGCATCCATCTGAAGGGAATGTTGAAACTACCAAATTCAGGAAATATATAAAGCCCTGTGTTGGGGGGGGCCATCAGGAAGACATGGTCACCAGTTGTCCCTCAGGTTGGACCCAGGAAATTGAAGGTTCCTCACTCCTTCCCTGGTTCTTGGAATGAGCATTCCACTTGCCTTCTGGGCTCCAAAGATGCAGCCTTGAGATAGTAATGTGATGATGAGACTATCTGGACAATGTCTGTGACTGAACCTAGTTAAAGGCCTCTATGTAAACTTTTAAGATTATGGCAGGTAGATTTGGAGAGCTACTTGTCTTGTGGTCACCCAAGTAAGGTCCCTTCCTTATTAAAACTGCCCCCTATCAATCTAAAGTGGTCTGCATCTTTCTTCAGTCTCCCCTGTTGGTTTCAGATTACATCCAGAAAGCTCCCAAGGTTGTGAAGCAACACCCTGGTATCCCACACTAGAACAGGGAAATGAAAAAAACTAAAATTTATCTAGTGTATCAGACAGTGTTAAAGGATGCCTAGGACCTTGCTATACTTGTGAAGTAAACCAGGAATGACTAATGGACTGGAACATAGTTTTAGGAAAGTGAAAATTAGGGAGAGAGACGAAGAGAGAGAGAGACAGAAGGGAGAGAGAGAATGAGAATAAGAAATGGAAGGTATACATTCCTTTACTTGTAGTAACACATACACACACAGCACACACTGTTAGATAATAAGTGATAAGAAAACTTAAAGCAACAAAGAACTAAATAACAGGGTGAGAAGAAAAGTTACCTTTTTAGGTAGGATGGTGGACAGGAAAGGGCTCACTGAGGAGGTAATATTTGACATAAGATCTGAAAAGAGGAGATGCATCCAGCCATGTGCTTAGCTGTGTACTGGAGACAAGCGTTCCAGGTAAAGAAAATGACAAAGGGCAAAAACTCTGAAGCAGGGCATGTCTTGTTTAACCCAGGAAGAGTATGAAGGCCAATGTGGCCGGAACTAAAGGAGCAAGGTGGGGAATAGGAGACGAGTTTGGAGAGGTAATGAACACTCAATCATAGAGAGCCTCTTTGAATATTCATGCTTGAATGATGTAGGACACCGTTGTTGTTTCTGAGGGGAAAAGTAGGATAACGATCTATTTGAAATGTGTTACTCAGGCTGCATTGTTGAGAATAGGCTTAGTGGATCTGGCCAGTCATTTAACTATGGCTCCATAGTCCACGGTTGCATGTAGTTTGCTGTGGAGTTATCATGTCACAGACATTTTCAGAGATAGAGTCAACTTTCACTAGTTTATTATGTGAGGCAAACAGAGAGAATAGGAACGAGAGTATGTCTGCAACTGTCTTCACAGATGACAAAAGAAGTCAGTCCAATATAAAATTCGGTTCAAAGGAAACATATGATCACCTCACAAGTCATATTTTTACCTAAAGCTTAGCATAATCTACACGTTAAAATGAGATTGAAAATGGTTGAATTCTAATTCACTTTCAGGGGAGATTTTCTATCATTAAGCACTTTGCTGGCAATAAGATTTTGAATAAAAAGAGAAAAATTCAATTCATTTAAAAAAAAACATCAGAGGGTATAAAAATTCATAAACATGTGCAAAAAGACTTCTCTATCCTACCATCTGGGAAATTATAAAGATCATTTTACACAAATTCTATTGCAGGTGGTTGAGCTGAAAACTCTTGACATTCTGATAGTTATAAGAGCAATAAATGGTATATTCACAGGGCTTAGAAAACATGCAGAAATATAAGCATGCCGTTTATTTATAGTCATACTGTAATTTGCTTTAGTGTACAATTATATGAAAACAGATGTTAGAGATTAGTAGGTACTGAAAGAACAAACTTCATCGCATGACAATAATATACCCTTTATTAAAAATAAGAGTTCTGAAATAATAATATATACAATTGCCATGAATTAATATGGTCCTTTTAATATTAAGCTGTTAATATTCATTGGTTTATAGTTGTTTTCACATTTCTTATTGATTTCCTTTCTGCTTGCACTAAGCCATCTGTTATAAACTTAGATTTATTTAGAAAAACACCTTCTGCTTGGTTAGAGACAATCAGAATTTAGGCTGTAATGGCGTTTCATACCTCTTTTTGATCCCTGTAGAGAAGGAAGTCTCAAGTTGACCTTCATGTACCTATTTAAGGAAGGCTATTATTGAACTGCTGTACTTGATAAGGTGATCTAATTCCACAGGAATAGTAAAATTGAAGAAGAGGGTAATCATATTTGAAAAAGGGTAGGCTTATTCAACCAACAGAAAATAGAGAGTAGCAAAGCAATATTAGGGACGATGTTCTCATTTAGGATAAGACGAAAAGAGGTTTAAAAATTGACACTGGTTCAAATTACCCCAGAATAAATTTTTTATATTAATTTACTTGTAAACAAAGACAAAACTCCACAATTTCTACCTTACGTTCTTTGTGGTAACTGGTCACACATTGAGCAAGTGACTAATTTATATCACGTTTGAGATTTCTATTAGAATACACAGGCATATATTGTTCATTTATAATATTTAAACCACGACTATAAAATACACTTCAGTTGGTATTAGTATGAGTTACAATGACAAATTTTGATTAAGAAACAAAAGTTAGGGGCATCTGACTTGGTCAGTTGGTGGAGCAGGCATCTGTTGATTTCAGGGGTTGTGAATTCAAGCCGCATGTTGCGTGTTGAGATTACTTAAAAATAAAATCTTAAAAAAAAAAAAGAAATAAAGGGAAGTGTAATGTTTTTCCTTCCACAATCTCCATTTAATTATATGCATTTGATTTCCAAACAGAGTGCCAAGACCATAGAAAAACTTATAATTGAAATGATAGACTTAACAGAGAACACTAGAGAGCTTCCAGAAGTTTAAAAAATCTTAAATTAGAATGCTAAAGCTAGTTAGTTCAAATGCAGAGTGTTCCAATCTTCTCAAGAAACTGTTTCCTTCATACCTGTGGCCAATAATAACCCACAAGATATAAGCTTTCATCCTTAACTAACCTATCTCTTAAAATTACCTATATTCATTGAATAAATGCCAACTAAGGTAACAGTTTTGTGTTAGATTGAGATAATGACAAAAAGTAATGAATATTTCCTTCCTTCCAAGAAATATTCTCCAGGAAACCTGCAAGTATTTTTGCATCCTCTTGGAGGTAAGTACAACATAGTATGATAGTAAAAAGGAAAAGTAGGTTAAGAAGTGTTTTGTTTTGTTTCTTTTCTCTTTTGGTGGGGTTTAGCAATTAATTGATTGTTGGCAACTTGACCAGAGAATTGTCGCTGAATTGCTGGACCCAACCTTAGATTATATTAAGTGGAGCAGGTTGAGATAACCAAGACATTGAAAGAAATGAGATAAAAATGAGACTGTCCCAGGAGGGAATAATGAGTTAATTGGCAGAAATCTTAAAATCCTAAAGGGACCAAAAGTTCTCATTGTAATGCTAAGGCAAATAGTTTGGGGGGAAAAAAACCTTTTGCATAAATTCTCATTCAACTAGTTAAGAGTTTAAAGAGAAATGTTCATCGGAGCTCCTGGGTGGCTCAGTTGGTTAAGCATTGGACTTCCACTCAGGTCATTATCTCAAGGTTCCTGGGCCACATCGGGCTCTGTCCTGACAGCTCAAAACCTGAAGCCTGCTTCGGATTCTGTGTCTCCCTCTCTCTCCCTCTGCCCCTCACCTGCAAGTGCTCTGTCTCTCTCTCAAAAATAAATAAACAAGCATTAAAAAAAAAAAAGAAATTGTTCCTTGTTATTTTTCTAATACATATGCATATAATATAAATAAACAGATAAACAAATTTCAGAAGAAATTTTATTTTAGTGACATTTATATTTAAGTATTACAAATACATTTATTTAATATGGTGGCTTTTATTGATTATTGCAGGTCTGAATACTCCTAGACTTCATCCAGCCTGCACTATTCTGAAATCATTTTAATGGTCAGATCCATAAGTTGTTAATAAGTAGGCCCTCAGTCATCACCTTATCCCACATTCAATAATACCTATTAATTAAAAAAAATGCAAAACTTGGGAATAAAGGGGGAAAATGATTGCATTTCCCTTCGAAATCATCTAGAACATCACCTAACAAAATCACCTCAGAGTTAATTGTCTAGAAGAACCTAATTTTGTTTGACTTGTATTTGCTATTGATTGGAAACCAAACTCTAGTGGTTAATTTGTAGACAATCAATCATGTGAAAATGATTCCTCATCTGGCGAAGTTATTTCCAAAGGTTACGATTTAATTCTCTTTGAGGATACAGACCAGTTTTGTATGTCAGTGAGCAATCTTATTCTGTCATCCTTTGCTTTTTATTTATATCTTTTTTGAACCAAGGTTTTTGCCATTCTGATTCCATGCTTAACAGGTTTAGTAGAATTTAGCCATATAGTATTTATATAAAAATCATATTTTGAACATTTTGAGAATTTAGTTTTTTTATACCTGGGACAGTCCAAGGGGACACTTAGCATGTGATATTACCTTCTGATGGGCCCTATGATCACAAGTTATAACTATTTTACTTTACCCATCATTCATATATAGATATATATAGATATATATAGATATATATCAGTTTTCTATTGCTACATAAAAATTACCACAATCTTAACAGCTCAAAATAATAACAAATTTATTATCCCAGTTTCCATGGGTCAGGAGTCTGGCATGTCATGGCTGAGTTCTGTGCTTAGGGTCTCATATGGTTGAAATTGAGGTGTCATCTGGGCTTCTGTTTCATCTGAAGTTCAAGATCCTCTTCCACGCTCTTTTAGAGGGTTGGTATAATTCAGTTCCTTACAGATGTAGGACTGAGGCCCCTGTTTTCTGTTTGGATATAAACAAGGATTGGTTTGGGGTCCCAGTGGGTACCCACTATTCTTGCCATGTGACCTTCTCTATAATATAGCATCTGTTCCTTCAAGGTCAGCAAGAGAGTATTTCTGTTGCTTTCAAACTTAGACTTGCTCTTTCTCCTACCTGTAGACCATGTGATTAGGTAAAAACTACCCTAATAATCTACCTCTGATTAACCTAAAGCCAATTGATTAGTAACCTTAATTATATTGGCAAAAATTCCTTTCAAACTATAATTTATCACAGGAGTGATATATCACATTTGTGCTCACATTCAAGATAAATATGTGAGTTGATGGATGGGTTAAATAATTCAATGTAAGAAATCCTCTCACAATTTATCTGCATATAAAATAATCACATTAAATAAATCACTTTAAATATCTTACGATTTTATTTGTCAAAATATCTCAGTAAATGTTAAAAAAAAAAGACGGTGTAGTTTAAAGATAGACAAATAGATCAGTGTAACAGAACAGAGTCCAGAAATATACTCACATACGTATGGACAACAGATTTTGACAAAGATAAAAAAGGAATTCAGTAGACAAAGTGTAATCTTTTACCAAATGGTACTAGAACAGTTGATATTCATATGTGAGACAAACTTCAATCTATACCTCCCACCACACACAATTACTTAATTTAAAATGGATTACAGACTTAATTGTAACATTTAAAACTAGTTAATTTCCTTAAGAAAACATAGGAGAAATCTTTGTGACCTCAGTTAGGCAAAGATTTCTTCAATAAGGCACCAAAAAATGATCTACGGAGAATACACTGGAGTTCTCTAGCAATGTATCTCTCGCCTATCTTGTATTCTATGCTGCAAATTCTAGTTGTCTTTGTCTTCCTAGACCATCACTTCTTCAAATCGGGGAGTCCATTGTGCTCCGCCTGAGTTTCCCCTCCCTGTACTGTAACCTATTTTCTCTCGAGGCAGTTATTAGCCAGGACAATCACAGGATTCACCTCATTTGTTTCCCATCTTCAGGGGTCATTCTCTGATGCCCATTGTCTTGTAAACTGTTGTTCCATATATTTCCATTTGTTGCTTCTCTGTTACTCAATTTCCTACTTTAGACTCTTGAGTCTCTCTGCCTCCCTTTCTCTTGTTCTTTCCATCTTCCATTCATCGTCATGCCCTGCAGTAGCCTTTGCTATGATTTTGAATTCTGGTACCATTGATCTTTAGGTGCCTCAGTCTCATGATCTACAAAATAGTGATAATAATAGTATTTAATAGGATTGAGTGTGGCGAGGACTAAGATAAAAAGTTTAAAGCTCTTGTTCTCATACTGGCTTTCCTCATCTTGAATTTTTACCCTCTTTATCTATTACCTTCGCCTAAGATTAATGATGCCACTTCAATCGCAGAGATATGGTGGCTGCTATTTCAGGTCAGCCATAGTTACCAAATTGTTAAACACCTTTTACATTTTCCAATGATGTTTATTACAATGTATAGACATAGGGACAAATGAAAACTCAGAAAAGCCCAACTTGGTGATCTGTGATCATCTATGTGAGAGAAACTCATATTTGCACTTATGGTATAGGAAACTGAGATATTAAAAAAAATAGACATGATAAAAATAATTTAATGGAGATTCTATGGGATTTTATGTTCTCTGGGTAATGGCAAGGGAAAAATAAATGAGAGGGTGAATCATCATAAAATGGGAAGAAAGAGAAACTATCTGATTTGACATGGATTGGGGAGATACCAATCAAATGATACAATTTTGAGATAAGTGAGAGATTTAAGTGGATATATCAATTAAACAAATTTATGCGTCTGCAGCTCAGAACATAGGTATCCACTGGGAAAAAAGTGAGATTATTCAATATATAAAGATATTTAAATTCATCATGTGATAACACAGAAGACTGATTATCAAAGACTCATAAAAATCACCATTTTTAGCCATCAGCAAAGACAAAGATTCTATTGATTGGATTAAATACATTCCATGTGAAATAACCCAGATCTTTCAGACATGGATTCAGAAAAGGAAAAATCATCACTCCCACTTTACTATGCATTGTGGTTGAGGATTAATGAACAAGGTATAAACAATGTGTGTGGAAACATTCCCAAAGAAGTCATTTGCTTTTGGGGCTCCTCAGCTTTGCATATAAAAGATGTTTACATTCCTGCCTCCTATTCTCCAGGCAGCTATTCTCCAAAAGAATCCATAAAGTCTCAAGTGTATACAAGTAGCAACCTAGGCATACAGGCAGATCCTAATAAAAAGCCATTTCTTTCTCAGTAGAGAATACCACCCTTGTCCTTCCACTAGTAAACATCGCAGTGTATTTATAAGGAAGTAGAACCCTAGATCGATCTTTCACACCTTAGCACTGAGAAAGGTAGTAGTGGTATTGTCAGTTTCTTGAGGCCAATTTCACTTTTTATTTTTTTTCCTGGCCAATAATTTGTATATCATTGGTGGATTTCAAATCAGTCTGCCTAATATTTTCTCATTTGGTGGTGGGGGGATAGAGGGTACCATATAAATAGGTTTCGTTCTATTTAATTCTATTAATGGATATGCAAATTCTTCATTACATCATACTGCCGTGACATTAGAGATTTAAAAGTTACACTATCATGTTCTGTTCATTCCCAGTAGAAATTACCTGTTCCCATGCTTTCAGTGACTAGGATAGCTATCCGAAGCCACTAGTCAGTAAAATTGCAGATTCTATCTGGTTTATGGGTATGTGCATGTCCAGGATATCATAATATAAGCTTTTACAGATATAGTTTCCCAGATATTATATGACATTACCCATTTCTCCCCACATAAGAACAAAATGGTGTTGATCCTTTATGTGCCCAGTCCCAGTTGAATCACAGGAGGAGTTTCTTTTTTCATCTTTGGAATCTGAGATATTAGGGAGTGACAATCATGCCTTACTCTGCTGGGGCATCATCATAGTTGATGTTATCCATAGCATCCCCTAATACATACCACCTTATCCTAGGTCATTAACCTTACTGACTATAGATCTTTAAATATACCAGAACCCATACTGTCCTTTTAATGAGTTTGGTGTTTCATCAGTTTAATGACATGACTAGCCAACTCACAAATTATTCATCATTCCCAAATGACTGCTGATGCCATTCTCCTCAAATAGAGGGTCCATTAAATCCCAGAATCATAAGTCAACTAAAATTCCCATATCGCATCCTGCCTAACGTGTCCAGTTGTCATGAAGTCACCACATGTTGTTACCATGGGGTGTTTTGGCATGAGACGGAAGAACTGTGTAGCCCATTAAACTCTCCACTGGGCAGAGTCTAACTCTGAAAACAGCTCAGGATGGGTTGTCATAAATGCCACATCTGCACCTCAAAATAGAGTTATTTGTGATGTGTGACTGCCATATAAACCTGTATCCCCTTCTCCTGAGGTTACCCTGTTTCCATGCCAGTTTTCTTAAAGGTACTTAATCTACATTCACATTTTAGTATATTCAATGAGGCAAGTCAAGTGCTGACCTTCCGGAAGGGTAGTAGCAATTGGCTTCCTATCACATTGAGGCAGCTGCATTTATTTGTCATCACATTTCAAATTAATACCATGTGCAGAAGCTAAGCAGCATAATTCAAGTGTAATAATCATCTCAAGATGTATTTTAATGTTTATTTATTTTTGAGGGAGAAAGAGAGACAGAGCGTGGTGAGGGGCAGAGAGAGAGGGAGACACAGAATCCGAAACAGGCTCCAGGCTCTGACCTGTCAGCCCAGAGCCCGACACGGGGCTCGAACCCACAAACCGTGAGCTCATGACCAGAGCCAAAGTCAGACGCTCAACCGACTGAGCCACCCAGGCGCCTCTCAAGATATATTTAAAAATAACCAATGGAGTAAATATAGTCCACAAATCATGCACCCGATGTTACTTCTAACTGGTTGAATCTTAGGTGTGCATTGTTATCTTTTCTCCCCAGATAATCCAGATCAAATTTTTAGGCAGAACCCATAAATCAGCATAAGTCAATTTTCATTCTTTGTATGAAACAGGTCAGATGACTTTTCCCATATTTTCCATTAGTTAATACTGGATCTTAGATAGCTGAATATTATTCTCTTGCTCTGAGATACCCTTATGGGAATAAAATTACTGCATCTTTACCTGGAATTACAAAACAAATATTAGGTGCCCTTCCCATTTGCTATAAACTTCATTTGTCTTGTATTACCTGTTTTAACATATCCTTCCTTCCTTGGTTGGGTGCTCTGTTTGTTCATAATTCTTACGTATAGACAGACAAAACATCAATATCTGTCTCATAGGCCCTGTCTTTATCCTGTTTCCAGGAAGAAGTCTTAGGACCTGATAGGTCAAAAGTTATAAGACTGTCCTTGCCACTTGGTAATGAGGACATAATCATAATTATGTCGAAATTAGCTACCAGGGCCAAAATGTTACCCACTCTAGAGTTCATTTAGAAATTTTCGCTGAAAAATTTATCTAATAGGTATTGTATCTTATGTATCAATATCATTCTCTGTCTGGCCATTGGCAAATGCAGCTGTTGTCTTAGGGTCACCAAGTCAAGTAGATGAAAAGAAAAATTTTGCAAGGTTGGAGAGATAAAAAGTTGCATAATTGTGTTATGTATTCAGTGAAACCTCTACTCAGAGGGTATTAAGGAACATGACATATCTTGCTTAAAATATTTTCCTGCTTACAGCCATACATTTGTAAAGTGTGTATGTTGATCAGAAGAAACTGGCAGTCCAAATTGATAGCCTGTTTGCTATGGCAAACTTCAATTGTATTTTCTACAGTTGCTTCTGAAACTGAAGAAACACATGAAAAGCAAAAACAAAAACAACTCCAAATTCTAAACAATACCCATGTTTAGCTCCCTGTGGCTACTGGCAGGAGTCCAGAAATTCCAGCGAAGTGCAGGCCTCTGAGTAATAAGAATATTATCTAGAGCCATCTTAAGGAGATTTCTTTCCTGTTGGTACCAGCAAAAAAGCGGAGTCTCTTACCACATTAGTGGTTTTACTTGATTTGAGGTTTTACTTTGCACAGCCTGATCATACCTATGCATGCTCATTTCATGAACTCAGGATACTAATTCTAGGGATCTGATTAAGGTATCTCTGATGATTTCCAATCTGTTCTCAGCATCTCTTCTCGGCAGGCAAAAAAAAAAAAAAAAAAATTTTTTTTTTCAAGGATTTCTACATGAATTACCTTGAATCTTTCTGTAAATTCCCAAGGAGACATCCATAACTGAGTCACTTAAACAGCAGTGGAGTTTGTCATCTAGTTAGCTAGAATTTCTCTGTCTCATTATACTCTAAGGCCATTGGCTATAGCACAAGGTCTGCAAATGTCCAAGTGGTATTCTCTGTGTGTGAGCCTAATTCCACCTGTGTCTGTTAAATGACTTGCTCCCAGCTTCACCTAGTGTGAAATGTTTCTTCTCCTTCCCCCCCCCCCCCCGGGGTTTTATACTGTCTCTCAACTATATTGCAACCAATTTCCAAAACCGCCATTCAACCCTAAGTTCTAGAACACTAATTGTGGACCAAACAGCATAATGGGCTTCACTGAAAGGGAAACATAGGGTTTAGACCGTACTGAGATGGGGAAAGGGAGATCCATCAAGGGCTCTATCATAGGACTCTGCAGGCAGTGAAGAAACCAGGTCTGCATGAACTCATAATGACACTTTCCTGATCATGGTTCTGGATCTATCAACTCCACTTGATCTGTGAACATTGCTACACTGCTCTCTGTATGGAATGTCTCCAACATTACCTGAGACATGATAGCTAAAAGTTCTCAAAATTATCTGATACATTTCTGTGGCAGTGAACAGTTGTTACTCTTTCAACACCCAGTAACAAATTGGAAATTGTCTCTCAAATAAGCTATAGAATTTGCTGTGAATGGCGATTTTAGAGCTCAAAATGCAAGAAATTTTGGATGGATAGTGGTATTTAATTTCTACCAAAGGGTTCAGTCTGTATGAGTTCTGGTTGCAAGCACATTTAAAACCTTGCGAACCATTTAGAATGTACCAGTGAGAATTCTTAAATAACTGCCTTTTGTTAATCTTTTTATATGTCTACTTAGAGCCAATTCCAATTTGGAGTTCATTTTGGTGACTTTAAGTATAGAAGCCATCAAAGCTCCTAAGTGGGAAGTGGGGTTCATTAGAACCCCACTAGTCTAGCTGGACATTGGAATATTAGGGTTAGAAAACAATGAATGTGCCTAATGTTTTCAAGGATACCCATGATTGAATTGGCAGACATACTAAAAATTTCACAAATTGGGCTGAACCTTGCTTGATATTTAGCTGGATTCTTCACGCAGGCTCTTTTTTGCTAAATGTATAACTCCAGTCCTTAACTTGTCTTACCCTTCTTTCCATAAGTCAGCAATCTTGGTATTACCAATGCAGGGCAGTAACTTATAATTAATGATTTTCAAATCCAAATATCTACAACACTAGATTAAGACTGTACTAGTGAATTCAAATATCTTTGAGTCTAGACCATGAAAGTATAATGCATATCATTCACATATATATAGCCATGACGCCTTTTGCTGGTACTAGGCTCCATTGAAGCCTTCCTCGATTCTTCCAACAAAATTTTATTCAGATATTTCTGGATGGAAAATGGTGTCAAGATATAAAATTAACTGATTAGTATCTTTTTTCAACTTTTTTTAAAAAATTGAAGAGGTGAAAGACATTGTCATCTTGTTTAGTCAAGAATTACAACCATGAAGTTCAATAACTAATGCAGTCTGGTGTAAAGAAAAAATAAGACTTTTAGAATCTGACACAGGTGGGTTTCTATCTTCTCTTTACCATTTAGAAACTGTTATATGAAATATTGAGAAACTTAATTGAACTATCTTTACCTGCAAACTATTTTCATCACATTTTTCTTTAAAACTTTTTTTTAATGTTTATTTATTTTTGAGACAGAGAGAGACAGAGCATGAACGGGGGAGGGTCAGAGAGAGGGAGACACAGAATCTGAAACAGGCTCCAGGCTCTGAGCTGTCAGCACAGAGCCTGACGCGGGGCTCGAACTCACGGACCGCGAGATCACGACCTGAGCCGAAGTCGGACGCTCAACCGACTGAGCCACCCAGGCAACCCTCATCACATTTTTTCAACTGAAAAATGCGAATGCTAATATATCTTACATTACAAGACTACTCTAAGAATTAGAGAACATTTCTGGAAAGTGTGTTTCCCAATACAGTAGTCACCCCCCAAAAGATTAGTGTTATTAATATCAATAGACGAAGATAATACTTATACGAGATAAAATAGCATAGAATACTAAGAAAGAATTATTTGGTGGATAGGGTTAACCAGTCAGTTCTGTTGATACACAAATCATAAAAAGACAAGATCAATTGGATGTCTTAATCGAATAGATAGTGATTATGTTAGTATCTAAAATAATAGAGTTAGGGGCATCTGGTAGCCCAGTCAGTTAAGAGTCTGACTTCAGATCAGGTCATGATCTCACAATTTGTGGGTTCGAGCCCCGTGTCAGGTTCTGTGCTGACAGCTCAGAGCCTGGAGCCTGTTTCAGATTCTGTGTCTTCCTCTCTTTCTGCCCCTCCCTCACCCATGCTCTGTCCCTCTGTCTCAAAAGTAAACATTTAAAAAAACAAAAATAAAAATAAAATAACAGAGTTAAATACCAATATTTTGTGCCTTATATTTTAAGCCAAACAGAAGTATTTTCCTCAGTGATTTTCTTTGGTACCTGACTTGATTATAAATTCATAGCATTTTAATATTTTATTATGACCCTGTATAAAGGAGTATTTTGAAATATATATATATTTCTCCAAACTCATAGCTTCTAGTCTTCTTCCTAGAATGAAGTCTCATTGTATCTGTATAATAGTATTTTAAATTACTGATTTGACAAAGAATCACAAGGATTGTGCAAGGGAGAATCTTTGTAAGAAAAATAATTAGACAGATTTCCACCTGTTTTTCATTTACATGCAAAACGTAAGTTTCACAATTAGTTCCAAATGGGGAGATTCACTCTGGAGAGTCTGTCTCTTGACCTCCTTCCTCCCACACAAACACATCTTTTTACCTCTATCCAGGCAGGTGTAAGAGGCAACAACAATGTAGACAAGAATGTTGGTACCAGGGATTCAAGTCGGTCCCCTATGAAATATGAAATACGTTACAACATAGACAACCTCTTATTAGCAAGAGTAATTAACCATAATCTTTTGCTCATACCCCATTTCCTCTGGCAACTGTGGCATGCTTTGCTGACACTGCAGTAAACTTCCCGCTCACTAGTAGCAAATTTTGATCTCTATGTTTCTGTAGATAACAAGACTCTGCACATAAGGATCAGCGATTACAACATTTTACATTCCTTTTGTGCCGGGGGCTTTATTGTGCTCTTGCTTCTTTTTATTCCTCTCGATCACCTGTAGCAGCTTCTGCCCATTTAGATTAATTCTTTAGGCCAGGGAATCTGTTCTGCACTACTGACTTCGTGTGTTTTAATAAAAACATGCTGATGGCAAACTGATATTTCTGAGATTACCTTGATCACAGAATTGAGATTTATTTTCAATAATATGTTTTTATTTCACAATTATTAGCAGGGGATTTATACTTGAATTTATATCATATTTTTAAAAATTTTTTTTAATGTTTTTGTTTACTTTTGAGACAGAGAGAGGCAGAGCATGAGCAAGGGAGGGGCAGAGAGAGAGGGAGACACAGACTCCGAAGCAGGCTCCAGGCTCTGAGCTGTCAGCACAGAGCTCGATGCGGGGCTCGAACCCACGGACTGTGAGATCATGACCTGAGCCAAAGTTGGATGCTTAACTGACTGAGCCACCCAGGCGCCCCTATCATAATTTTTAACTGTTAAAGGCTATATTTTAAAATGATAGCAAATGCATTATGAACACAAAACCCTGCTGAAATATCTAACGTCACTGAAAGTTATCTTAAATGAAAATATAACAGGACTTTGTCTAAACATACTAATATTTTGTAAAGGGAACTTTTGTGTTTGTATCACATTTTTTAATCCATCTTCAGTAGATAATTAAATATGAATACATGAAAATATGAATGATCGCATGCATTTAAAACTATAATTCTCCTTTTTCACAAAGCTAATAATTTTGCAGGTGTATAAAACTAAAAGCAAAGGGTAAAGGAAGAAAACAGATTTGGGAGACATACAATTTATCATTTAAAAAATCAAATTGAAAAAGAAAAGTACTGGGTAACACAAAACAGAAAACATGAATTTATATCATGAGACCTGATTTCTTCCAAATACCTTTCTATCTCTTTCACTAAGGAAATAAATAATCTGTCACTCGACTTAGAATGTGGAAAGACTGATGTAGAATTTTATGTAAATAAGGAGTCAGACTTCTACACGTTTAGAGAAGAGTGGTCTAAATTCAAGTTGTGGAAAATTCCACAGGCTGTGTAAGCTCTCTAATTGGAGGACTCCGGACAAGCATGTCTGAGTCTGAGAGCCAAAAGTAAGTACCATTTCAGTCTCTGCCTCCCCGCGGAATAGTGGAACACCATCAGGCAGAAGGAAAGGCAGCTGCCACATGGTCACGTGGCAGTCCCAAGTGCCTGGAGAAGGGGATCAGGGCCCCTTCTGTTATCAGACCAAAGGACAAAAAAAAAAAAAAAAAAATTACAGTCCTTTCTCGGGTGGAAAAAATATCCTCAGAAAACTGAGGATTTAGGGTAGGGACAGAGAGACAGATTCAGATTATTTGAAGAAACGGTTATGAGCCTGGTCCATTACACTAACTTCTTTTACAAATACGCTAAAAACACACAGTGTAGTCTCTGCCTTTATGAACCTTGTATTTGAGAGAGAAGGTAAATCCACATGAAACAGGTCTTCAATTTCTAAAATGGACGATAGAAGAAAATTATACATACATACATTCATATATATAATATATGAAACATAAATTTAATCCGCCTTTAGCTTAAATGCTTCTTGGTGTTCACATTTCACCCACTTGAAGCTCAGATTTCACCTGCTTGAAGCATATTGACAATGCTTTAGAAAAAGAAAACTTTATTTCCCGATTTTTTTTGAGAAAATTACTAATCAGAAAGTGCAAAATGTGTAATGACATACTTTGCTTTTATTATTGAGCAATTAAACCAAACACATTCCTGCTAATCAATCAGGTGAGCACGAAGGAGGTGCTCTCAGCAAGATCCTCTTTTCAGTCCTTCATCAGTTACTGTAAATGGGAGGCTACCAGGATTGCAGCACTCTGTGTATGCAGAAAAGGGCTCTCCCACTGTGCTTTTGTGTGGCTTCCCTTCCAAAGGATGAAAAAAAGAAATATTACCCTCTATGCTATAATATTGCTCTCGGTGTTTGGCGCTGTGCAGGCTTTCAGATTCCTGAACTAGAAAGGGATGTTTTATTAAGAACAGAAAATAAAAACTGGCTTTCAATGTTGTCTAAAGTGAAATGTGGGATTATTGACCTATTAAGTAGAAAAAGAATGATTCAATGTTAATGGCCAGACTATGACTCAGAAATTAGATCAAATACTATTTTCAAATACTAATGACATTCAAACAAAATTTGTACTGTGATATAAAACAATATAACTATTGTTATAACAAATGGAAAAGAACAATTTCTCCTTGTTAAGCTTTTGTTCTACATTAGTGTTTCCCAAAATAACAGTATTAGAGGTACTGATTTCAAAGCATTGCAAAAGTCCTCACAGAAAGAAAGAGTGGAAGGTAGAGGTAGGAAGGGAGAAAGGCAAAAAGAGAAAAAAAGAAAAAGAGAGAAAAGGAAAGAAGTAACTATAATTGAGAAACGGAAATATTAATATTGTAGAGTCACACAATGTAGGCTATGAAATTAGAGTTTTCTATCAAATAAGACAAAATTTACATTACCTTCGATACTAATGTAAATGAGTATGCTTGAGGCTCAAATATTTTTGTATACATATATATTTTATTTCTGCTTTGGTTACTGCCTAGTAAACTTTTAGGAGGCCCGTGATTTCATCTCTCTAGATTCATCATACTCTGCTCTGGAGTTTCAACACTGGTAAATATGCACAGAACACTCATTGCCGTTTTACTGCTAAGAATCTCACTCCAGACAAAGCAAAACTATTCTCCCTTAATGTGTTTTGCAACGTATTGTCTGTGCCCAAACCCCCTCCATGTTATAGCCTTTTAATATGGAGGGCCTAAACTTTTGGAAAAAACAATTATCAAGTATTCACATGCCTCTTTTTTTAATTCTATATCTCATACTTTTACCTGTACCCTGTTTAAATGGAAAAAGAAAAATATGAGGACAAAAAGTTTATCATATGTCTTAGTCTGTCAAGGCCGCTATAACAAGATAGCACAAGTTGGGTAGCTTGTAAATGATAGAAATTTATTTCTCACAGTTCTGGAGGCTATAAGTCCAAGATCAGGGTATCAGTATGGTTCTGTGAGAGTCCTAGATTGCAGACTCCTGTACCCTCACATGGAGTAAGGGGAGCCGGAGCTCTCTGGGCCCTCTTTTATAAGAGCACTAATTCCCTTTTTGAGGGCTCTGCCCTCATAACCTCTCAAAGACCCCACCTTCTAATTTTTAGAATGCTGTCATCATATCTACATCATCTATCTTAGAGCATCTTTGTCCTGTAGAGTAGATGCCTGCGAACTAGTTTGACAATTGGTTCCAAAATTTCTTGCTTTATCAAACCTGAAATTGACCCCTAAGATTCTTTACCAATTACTTCTACCATCTCACACCACCCTACATTCTCTCATATGTCTAATCCTAAAAAGTTTGTTCCAGCCCCTCAAAACAAATACAACATCTCTCCCTTTCTTTCTTTCTCTTTCTTTTTTTCTTTCTTTCTTTCTTTCTTTCTTTCTTTCTTCCTTTCTCTTTCTTTCTTTCTTTTTCTTTCTTTCTTTCTTTCTTCTTTCTTTCTTTCTTTCTTTCTTTGTATTTTCTCTTTCTTTCTCTCTCTCTCTCTCTCTCTCCCTCTCTCTCCTCTCTCCTCTCTCTTGCATGCATTATTATATGCAAGTAACTCGGACTGTTCTTATATTCTAATACTTAGAACAATATCTGGTATGGAGTAGGCTTTCAGTAAATCTTTATTTATGAAAGGAATGAATGTATGAGTGAACAAATGAATGTCAAACATGAAATTGGGGCCTGTTATAACACAGGCTATCCACTGTGGCAACTTTTGGATCAGAATAGAAAGAGAAAGATATAGTCAGTAGTCTTAGGAAAATTGGAGATGTGAATAGGATGAATCTGCTGATCATGAAGGCACTTTCATATTTGGAAATCTGGAAATGTAACCAGATGGTCTTATCTGAGAACCCTACACTTAATTTGAAAAGACTGGAGGCAGGTGTACTATAAGGTATAGTGTCTGGGAAGAATCATACTAGGATGATAGGATTAGATAGGAAGGGAGGATGAGAGGTAAGTTGGTGTTTGCTTGTCCATTTGTGTATTTTCAATCTGTGATGCTACAACATTAAAAGTCAGATGCTACAGAATATGGGCCATTTATCTCATAATAAAGACTTTACTTCTGAGTTTTCAATGGCTGGTCTTAAAACATCACTTGTCCTGAATACAGGGTAAGCCATGATTCTTACATTAATTGCCATCTCGTATCCTTGACCATTAAACATGCCAGACATTCAGACTCCTGAAATTTTTTACCTGATGATCAAAAGTGATGATTACTTTGGATGATACTTTTGCTGTTTTCACAATGTGTGAACCAAAGGAGACGCTCAAAACATACGAATACCCTTTTCCTAGTGGATATAAATTAATCTTCACTTGCCTCAAAATTTACCACTATTTGTATAGTCTCTACAATAGGATAAAATAAAGTAGAACAAAAAGAAATTTAAATATTGTACAGTAACATTTTTGACGTAATCTTATAGCCTCCCTATGGCTTCTGAATACACAAGATTGAAAGAAGTCTAAAATATGAATTTTTAAAATATTCTTTGAGATAACCTGAAAGAAACAACAAATAGCGATAGCTGACTTTACCGATGCAGGGCTATAAAGATCACCTTCTTTTATCCTATCCATTGTATGCAGAATAAAGAACACATTTATTATGTGAAGGTCTGGCTTCGTGAATGGATGGACTAGGTGATAGGAGTTGAGGGATTCTGTGCCAGGTCAATGCCTACCAAATATTGTGTTCAAGTCCTGATGCTATCCATGGGATCCTGTAAGTTCCCTTCCATGAGAGTCTCCCATAAAACATAAATACTCATAGGAATTTTTATAATAATAATAATACTTATTGCTTGTGGTGCAAACAGTGATGACTGATGACATGGCTAACACCTTTATAATGTTTACTATGTGCTAGGCACTGTCGTAAGCACTTTGCATATATGAATTCACTTAATCATGGCAATAAATAGGAGGAGATACTATTAAATTCCCAATTTTACAGACACAAAAGCTGGAATACCAAGATGTTAAGTTGTCCAAGGTCACAAACCTAATATTAAAAAAGCCAGCATGTATTATTTAAAATCTCTCTGTGGTGTCAGGGACCACTCAGAATTACATTTCCCCGAAGGAAAGGAACACAATGGACTACACTATAAATATATAAGGTGTCTAGGTGACGAAGTATATATACATGAAGATGGGAGATAGGAAGTAAAAATAAAAATGGTGTATCACTGATGAGAAGAACTAAAATAACTCAAGAAAGGAAGAAAGTTTTAATGACGTTTCAGCTACTCTAGGGTTTTTAACTACAGCTTTAATTTTAAATGTTTTTTTTTTTTTTTTTGGATTGCATTTATAGAAAATGCTGTTTGTTGAAAATCTCCTTCTACTCATCAACCAAAAATGAAATGTCAGTGCCTTTATTCTTCCTTATTTATATTTAAAACTCAAATCTCCAATTTCCAATAAGGTGTTTATTATGTATGTTGATCAAAATGCCTGCTAATGAGTAAATACACTTCTTACTTAACAAGTAAGTAAATATTGTTGCTATTGCTTCTGACGATCTTGCTAATTTGTGTCAGGAATCCCCCTGACAAGCTTTCATTCTCTGCCCTGCTAAAGTACATTCAACTACAAAATCTCTCCAAAACACCAATCAATATTTCCTGGATAGTTCTTCCCAGCAGCACCCATTGAGAAGTGATTCTAAAAGGAAATTCAGGCCAAGGTCAAACTGGCTGTTCTTCTAAAATCAGTTTTTACCTTGGGCTCCTCATTTGCAAGAGATTTACAATGACTTACCCCTCATAAATTCATTCATTTTCTTTCCATTTTTATGGTCAAATCAGATGGCAATATAAAAAGGGTCAAAGACATTTTAGAAATTGACTGATGGGTTTCAAATAATAATAGCTAATACACATGGAGCAGTTAACCACATTTCAGGTATTAACTTTATTATAAAAGGTAGGTACTATTATTATTGCCTCTTTTGTGAATGAAGAGCCTGGACTAAAAAAGTTAAGACACTCAGGCACATTGCCTGGTTGGTCAGTAGCAGAGCTTGAGTTCTAACCCAGATAGTCTGAGGCAGAATCCCCATCCCTCACTTCTTCTACACTATGGAGATGAATAATTGTGTATAATTATTTAAAAGGGATCAAAAGAACTATGTCAAGATCTTTGGAAATTAAAGAATTTAGTAATGCTTTGCAATAAGTCCCCATTTCGACCCTCTTGGTATTGGTAAATATGTCATATCCGGATAAAATAATAATGCAAAGTGTGGAAAACAACTGGATAAAAAACTGAACACACATCAAGTTTTGTTGTTGTTCCTAGTAACTACCAGTATTTATAACCACCACTGCAACCAAATATAGACTATATCCACAATGCCACAGTTTCTTTATGACCCCTTCCAGTCAATATCCGCCTCTCATATGAAACCATTGCTTTGATTTCTAGTACTAACAGATTAGTTTTACCTGTTCTTGAATTTCACATAAAAATATACCATATAGTACTTATTGTCTTGTGTCTGGCTTCTTTTACCTAATATAATATTTTTGAGTTTCATCTATGTTTCTTGTATGTTAGTATTTCTTCCCTTTTTTCCCCTATTTTTTTCTTCTCTTTTTTCTTTTCCCTTCCTTTTCATTGCTGAGTAGTATCCCATTACATGAATATACTACATTCTGTTTTCCTAGTTCTTGAGTATGGGCATGCAAGCTTGGCCAATCATACGTTCTCTCCTATGACATAAAATTCTCTTGAGCTAACACAAAGATACTGTCAAAATAGAGCAATTATTCACAGAGGCAGCACTGAGAGAGTCCAGGGGTAGCAAGAATCCAGTGATAGTGACAGTGGTTGTAGTGGATCCTGAACACAAAATTTCAGTTGTGTGATCTTAACTACAATTCTTGCTAACAAGTTTTCATTAGTCCTGGTCCATTTTTCTAGACCACTCCAGTTATCCGTGACTTCTCAGAGCTTCTTGCTATCCTTCCAGTTAAAATTAAGTTTCTGCTTAATTATCAGTACTGCTTTCTATTGCTTGCCACCAAGAACCTTTATTGGCCAACTCATTTCCTTCAGGACCTCAAGATTACCATCTGAGGTAACAAAAGTTTAAAACCTCTGATCATAGCAATAGAAGTAGTTATTGACAGAGTGGCTAAATTGCCTTGTCCCTGGATCAGTGATTGCTCTTAATTCTGAAAGGTATCAAAGTCCAGGATCATGAATTTTCTTATGTATTTATTTACACATTCATTCATTCATCGAAAAAATAAATAAGAACAACACTGATATAGCAAAATGTTCACTGCATGTTTTAGGATAAATGCTAATGTACATAGGCTCATAGTATGTAAAAGACATGTGTGAACATTTTTGTACATATACCGAGGTGCTGCATTACAAAATTGAAACAATATTTGTATAGAATATATTTTTTTAAGTTTATTTATTTTGAGAGAGAGGAGGAGGAGAGTGGGGCAGGAGCAGAGAGAGAGGGGGAGAGAGAGAATCTCAAAAGGTTCTGCCCTGACAGCGTGGACATGAGACAGAATCTCAAGCAGGATCTGCACTGTTAGTGCAGAGCCTGATGTGGGGCTTGAACCCACGAATGGCGAGATCATGACCTGAACCAAATACTAGACTCAGATGCTTAACAACTGAGTCACCTAAACACACTGAGATAATTTTTAAAAAATCATATTATTAGGTTTTTTTTTTGTTTTTCATATTAAATATAAATTGCTTTAAACTAAGGAAAAAATAAATTTTACAAAACTAAGTCAATGCCACAACCCAATTGCAATTTTGTTCTCTGTCTGGAGTAAAGAAGAAGCTTCAGGGGCACCTGAGTGTCTCAGTTGGTTAAGCATCCGATTTTGGCTCAGGTCATGATCTCGCAGTTCGTGAGTTTGAGCCCCGCATCAGGCTCTGTGCTGACAGCTCAGGGCCTGGAGCCTGCTTTGGATTCTGACTCCCTCTCTGTTTGCCCTTCCTCTGCTTGTGCTCTGTCTCTATCTCTCAAAAATAAATGAATGTTGGAAGAAGAAGAAGAAAGAAGAAGAAGAAGAAGAAGAAGAAGAAGAAGAAGAAGAAGAAAAAGAAGAAGAAGAAAAGAAGAAAAAGAAGCAGCTTCAGAGAGAAGGAAATGTTGTCATTCTTCCTGGAACCTGGAAGAAGGTACAGTGAAGATACATGTTTTCAGGGAACAGCGTGTGGCTAGAGTATTAGAGGAGTTGAAAAAAGTGGAAAAACCGAAGATTGGGAAAGAAAATTAGCACGTTATACCTTAGAAAGATCACTGTCTAATCTTCTATTCCAATCATCCAAAATGAAATTTCAGCTTGGTTCAAAGCTGCTTTAAAAAATCTTGAATGATGACTATATTGATCTTGCTTTTAACAAAGCAAGGGCAGCTTTTGACAGATAATAGTTTCTAGAGAGAATTTTCTTGATTTCAATGAGTTTTATTTTGACAGCTAACTTCTATTATTGACAATTGGTATTGAATACATGTTTCTTTTAAAATAAATTTATTGAACTGTAAAAAGTCATTGATGTAAGTTATTAACGTAAGAACAATGTTAAATAACAGAATAGGTGGGTCTGATACAGAGATTTGGTAAAGTAACAAAGGCATTGTGATATTAGTTGAGGTTTGGGAAGTTTAACATAAAGTAATCGAACAGTTTGAGGTTTTGAATTGAAGACTTACTTTCCCAAACGTATCTATGCAATTCAGTTCCTTTAAGTGAGGTCATATATTTTAAATAAGTTTTTAGTTTTTTCCTTCATAATCATAATTATGACTGAAGATGTGTGGCGTAGTGGAAAGAGAAGCAACCATGGGCTCAAGGTTTCTATTCTCTCCGAGTATTTCTGGATATTTATCAACTTACTTCTGCCATCCACCATAAGACCGCCAATAAGTCCCTCAACAGCTTAGAATTTCTTCCTCCCTTCAGACGTTCCTTTTTCTTCAAAAGGATCCCCTTACAAGCATATTGATAAATGAAGTCACCGGATCTATCATTCATTTCAAGTCCATGCTCTGATTTTAACACAGATCCTGTGATGGAGGAGATGGAGCGGTCAGAAACAAGAATAAAGGGCTTTTCTTCTCCATTTCCTCCATTCCTTCTCACCTGAACAGTTTGCTATTTATACATTTCAAAGATCCTATCCGATGGAAGCACCCTGGAATTAAATTTGAAAGCTTCGAATTAGATTTTTCCAAAAATCTTAGCCAATTAAAAAAAAAAAAAGAAAGAAAATGATATATTCAATTGATTCCATGTCCTTGTTCATACTATTTTCAACTATTCAAAGAACATATATCTGCTTTATGGGTAAAATTAAAATAATGTATTATAAAATTTGAATGATCGCAACCCATGTACTGTTAAAATGTGTGGTTTACTTCTTTAGACAAGAAGGTGCTACAGATCGTCATATAGCTGTTTCTCTTGTGGATATCACAATTTATTCCTGGGAAAGCATTGCAGAGCTGCTGCCTAATTAAATAAACTTTTCAGTACAATCAGAGACAGATGCGTATAGTTCTTACCAAAAGGTTATTTGTTTTTCGCGATATTCCATATAACACACACACACACACACACACACACACAAAATCACATTCAAAAGTCTCACCATCAGAAAAATGGAGCAATTGAAACACATTCAGATTCATTTTACAGTTTTTTTTAAATAAAATGTAGTTTGGCACATCTGCAGAATAAATCTATTTAAACTCAATAGGGCACTTATCTCTTTCTTTCCCTGAGGCGATACTGTAGGATACTGAGTAGAGTAGCATACAGCAATTACAGTCATATTAGAACGACAAAATTTAGCTTCTAAAAGGGTTAGAGGACTCGGTATGAAGGAGAAAAAGATTTTAAAACTCAGAGACACACAATGCAAAGCCATTAACCATTCATTCCCGCACACAGCAGAATTTAAAGATGCATTAAAGAATCTGGGTGTAGATTTTGCTATCATTTACGGCAGGCGTTTAGGGAAAGGGTAAGATTCTGATTCTGATGTAACAATCACATGAATAATAAGATTTTTCAGATATGGAAATGCATCTTTTATGTAATGTAACTGTTTAATAAAGGCTTCAAATGTTTTTTAATAGACTTTGTTTAAAAACATTTTTTTAATGTTTATTTAGTTCTGAGAGACAGAGAGACAGAGTGCAAGCAGGGAGGGGCAGAGACACAGGAACACCCAGAATTTGAAGCAGGCTCCAGGCTCTGAGCTGTCAGCACAGAGCCTGATGTGGGGCTCGAACTCACAAACCGTGAAATCATGACCTGAGTGGAAGCTGTACACGTAACCCGCTGAGCTACCCAGGCTCCCCTAGACTTTATTTTTAAGTCGTTTCAAAATTGCAGACAAAATCAGAAGATGGTACAAAGAACTCACATATACTCCTTCACTGAGTTTCCCTGTAATCACTATCTTACATTAGGATGGAATGTTTGTTGCATTTAGTAACCAAATATTGATACAGTACTGCTACATACTTTACTCAGATTTCCTTAGTTTTTATCTAAAGTCTTTTTTCTGTTCCGGACTACAACATTACATTTACTTGTTATGTTTCCGTGGGTTTTTCATGCCTGTGAGTTTCTCAGAATTTATTTCTGCATGTGATTTTATAGGACTTTGCAGGATTCCCTCTATTGAAATTTCTTTGATGTTTTTCTCATAATCAAACTGAGGTTATGATTTACTGGGGAGAAGACTATAGCTGTTAACGTGTCATTTTTTCTCATCGTATCAAGGGTACATTACATACTATCAGTATGAGTTATCATTGTTGATGTTGACCTTGATTACTTGGTTGGGATAGTGTTTGCCAGGTTTCTCCACTCTACTGCAAAGTCACCTTTTCCTCCCATGTCTCCATATTGTACTCTTTGAAAAAAGAGTCACCACACACAGCTCACACTTAAAGAGGGTGAAGTATTTACATAAATTACATGGAATTATCCTATAAGAGAGGATCATGTTTTCCAGTTATTTGTTTACAAAAAGTATTTATTTGTATCATATGAAATTCTTACACTTTGGGTTATAACCCAAGAGTACTTTATTGTTTAAATTGTTCCACTTTTGGCAATTGGGAGTTCCAATTGGCTCCTGGATATAATCCCATGCATGTAGGTATTTTATTATTATTATTATTATTATTATTATTTTAACATTTATTTATTTTTGAGACAGAGAGAGACAGAGCATGAATGGGGGAGGGGCAGAGAGAGGGAGACACAGAATCGGAAGCAGGCTCCAGGCTCTGAGCCATCAGCCCAGAGCCTGATGCGGGGCTCGAACTCATGGACCGCGAGACCGTGACCTGAGCCGAAGTCGGAAGCTTTACCGACTGAGCCACCCAGGCGCTCCTTATTATTATTATTTTTGAACGTTTCTGTTATTTCTGGCAACGCAAGATGCTCCAAGTTCATTTTGTATAGTTTATGCTCCATATGTCCATTCTATATTTCTAAAATCAGACGTTTCTCCAAGAAGCTCTGACTCCTTTTTTGTTTTGTTTTGTGTTTTAGATAATCGTACTCAAAACCAAGATATGTGCATTGGTGTCCACACTGCAACTGGAGTGTTGATATTTCCAAGCTCTTTTAGCTTAAGTAGCAAGAAAATATACACTACTCCATATGTATATACACGGAACTATAATTTATTTTTTTTTAATTTTTTTTTAACATTTATTTTTGAGACAGAGAGAGACACAGCATGAACAGGGGAGGGGCAGAGAGAGAGGGAGACACAGAACCGGAAGCAGGCTCCAGGCTCTGAGCCATCAGCCCAGAGCCCAACACGGGGCTCGAACTCGCGGACCGCGAGATCATGACCTGAGCTGAAGTCGGACACTTAACCGACTGAGCCACCCAGGGGCCCCAATGGAACTATAATTTATATTCAAATATGTATATATGTATCTATTAAGCTGTAAGTTTATACTGTCTCCACCTATAATTCATTACCTATGAATCGTTCTAGCCTCCTCCCCTTCCTTATCTGCAAACTGTGAGAAACCTGGCTCACAACCTACCGTCCATTACTCAGTTGCTCATTTCCAGTATGTACACACAGCAGTATCAGAATTAACCTGCGGATCCAATAAACCGTGTTTTCAACCATAGTACAATGCTTATCTGCCATCCTTTGCCTTTAATCTCACCGTGTGCACTCATTTCCAAAGTTTCTCTAAGTCTGCATCTTTCCGTCCATCCCCTTTAGTGAAACTGTTTCATGCATTTGTGATACAGTTGGCTTGTTTTGTCACATTCTGCACTCCATCCGGTGATCTCCCATCTCTTAAATGATTTTTAACAAATTTACACATAGTAGGGCATATCTTGTAAAGTTCTATGGGTTTTGATATATGCATATCACATATCCACCATCCCAGTATCGTATAATAAAGTTCCGTCACCTAGAAACCCTCTGTGCTTCACGTAGTCACCCTCCTTCCCTTCTCCAGAGCCTCCAGTGACCATAAATTTTTAGTGTCTCGATAGTTTTGCCTTTTCAGAATGTGATATGATGGGAATCATACAGTACATAGACTTTTAAGGCTGGCTTTTAAATTTTGAAATATGTATTTAGGTACATCTGTGTCTTCATGGCTTGGTAGTTCATCTTTTTCATCATTGAATAATATGCTGTAGAACAGATATATCACACTATATTTCTTCATTCTCCTGTTGATGAATATTCGTGTTGCTTTTAATTATGGTGTTTAAGAGTAAAGATTCCATACACATTCTTGTACAGGTGTTGTGTGAATATAAGTTTTCAAATTATTTAAGTGAATACCTGGGACTATAATTACAAGACTTATGATAAGACTTTCTTTACTTTTGTAAAAAATTACATACTGTATTCCAAAGTGGCTGGGCCATTTTGCATTCCCGCCAACACTGAGCTAATTTTCTCCAGCAACTGGTATTGTTAGTATGATAGGCAGAATAATTGTTCTCAGTCTCTGTGAGAGAAGGCTCTTATAAAATCTTTTACAATAAAGAGTAGGCCTTTGTTAAGGAAAACATACTGACTGTATTTCACAAAGGTTACTGTTTCCATCTTTGTGCCTCTGATTTTTCTTGGCTCTTTACCTTGAAAACCTGGTGGGGTTCCTGTAAGTAAACTCATGAGAGTGTGAGGGCTCCCTAAGACAGACTGAGGTCTCTAGAAATTTCTCACTTTGTTAGTCCACAATCCTCATCACTGAAGTATTCCTGTCAGTATATGACTTCAGTGGCTGTTGGTCCACAGCAGCTGATCTCAGCTCTGATTTTTTTTTTTTTTTTTTTTTTTTTTTTTGTCTGTGTCTGTCTCTCCAGAGTCCTAGGCAGTGGTTTGCATCGACTTCAGTTCTCTAATGGGTGGAGATTGTCAAAGCCTGAGTTTGTTCAGCTTTTATTTAGTAAAGATGGAGATGACTGCTTTCAATCTCCTTAACATGTAGAAGCTAGAACTGAAGTTGGTTTCCAGTGATATTTTTTGTGTGAATTTAGGATGCATTTGCTAATCATCTGTGGTCACTCTGGTACGTTGAATTTTTTTTTTTCTCACAGAATCTCATATCTTCTACTAAATCTTGCCGCTGTTACAAACACGTAAAGTCATGAATCTTCCCGCACATCTTCAATTCATTTTCAGTGTAAAGTGCCAGGAGTTATGCACTCAGTCACTTGATACTCTTGTGCCTCAGTTGCCTCAGTTCCCTAATCTCTAAAAGGTATCACTACAGGGTACATCTAGAATGCTGTGCTAGATTGTCCACAAATTCCCATTGTTAATATTCTAGGTACAGTTGTGTATAAAAATAAAGTTTTGAAGATGGAATCACAATTTGAAGCAATGGCTCTCAAAGGAGTTAATAAAAGCAGCATCAGCTTTATCTGGGAACTTTCTAGAAATGCAAGTACTTAAGGCCCACCCAAGACATAAGAAATTAGAGAGTGCAGGTGGGACCCAGGATCTGTGTTTTAACAAGCTGTTCAGGTGATTTGGACACAATCTACATTTGAGAACCATTGCTTTAGGATAGTGTATGCTTTTACACAATCCCATCCTGAATATTTGCTAAGTTAAATAATCATAATTAATTTATATGTATTGTTTCTATCTGTTTAAGCTTTTATGTATTGGTTTTCAAAACAACATTTTTAAGTGTACTTATAAATATGACCTCTTGTATATGAGTACCTCCTAATAGTGTAATTTAGTTTTTTGACAAGTCTGGGATTATAGATATGTGATCGCTTAGTATGTCTACAGATTCAGCTGGGAGCAATGTCATTATAAATGGAAGTGAAGCTGTAATGTTACAGGGTTTCATGAGCAGGATTTTTAAAATAAATTTGTAGTAAATGCTTAGAATTTGAACTTCCACGTTGACACAAGTGAATGCAAATGAGAATAAATTACCAGCTATGACTACTTTATGCTACGAGATTTTATAATGTGAACAAAACTGAAACTTTGTTCCTAATAGGCTTAAGGGCTTTGCTCACTCTTTCTTTCTTTCTTTCTTTTTCTTTCTTTCTTTCTTCTTTCTTTCTTTCTCTTTCTTCTTTTTCTTTCTTCTTTCTTTCTTTCTTTCTTTCTTTCTCGTTCTTTCTTTCTTTCTCTTTCTTTCTTTCTTCTTTCTCTTTCTTTCTTCTTTCTTTCTTTCTTTCTGTAAGGTAAACATTTGGATGATATTTTCTTTGACCACAAATCATCCCATTTTTTCCCTTTCTGTACCTACTTGCTTTGAATATGCATAATATGTGATATACATCAACATTTATGGCAAGACTACATTATTTTCTCAGGTGATCAAGCTTTAAAAGCATAACACAAATGCTTTCTGTAGAGCTAAACCAGGTGAGGCTCTATATAAGATAAATGGTTTGTAATCTGTGAACAAATAGTTTTTTTGATGAGATTAGAAGTGTTCTCTACAAATTTAGGTAGATGTTGAAAAAGATGAAGAAGTCGGGATTTTCCACAAAACTTACCACTATATCTCCCTCAGAACACAACCATTTGTAGGGGCACCTGGATGGCTCAATAGGTTAAGCATCTGACTTCAACTCAGGTCATGATGTCACAGTTCATGGGTTTGAGCCCCATGTCAAGGGCTCTGTGCTGACAGCTTGGAACTTAGAGCTTCCTTCAGATTCTGTGTCTCTCTCTCTGCCTTTCCCTGTTTGTGCTCTCTCTCTCTCTCTCAAAAGTAAAATAAACATTAAAAATTTTTTAAAAAAGAAAACAACTATTTGTAAAATATATTTTAATCAAATCCATCTTCTTCTCTATGTGTAGACCGATGATTTCCTATATAAAATCTTTGTATAGGAAGGAAATAATGATTAAGACTGTGTGTTCTGTTTCATCCAAAGAACACCTGAAACAGAATTGATGGTGATGTTTATTAAATATACAGATTTCAGAATTAGACCAATGAAATAAAGATGAGAGAATCTGGAACCCAAACATTGGCTCAGAAACCTAGAGGAGCTCTGGTTTCTGTTAAGAAGTAAGGTCACTTTTAAAATCTCTTCAAAACACTCAGAATTGTTATTGGTCCTTGGTAGTTAATACTGCTTGTTTACTGTAGTAAAGGTAACATCTCCTTAATGGACCAATTTATTAAAGTTCTACTAGTACAAATGAGATGTGTTGTTAGATTCACTGTAATCATGTCCAAACATAGAATTTAAATATTAAAATTCTGAAAATGTTAATCTGCTACATGGTTAGCAGGTAAAGCATGAAATAGAGTGTACCAGTAATGTTTTCACAATACTGGTTCTCCTTTCCAAAGACATGCAATATATTGGGGAATATTTTTTTTAAAATACAATTTGAAATAACTATGATTATTTCATTTTAGACTATCAGAAAACAATACATCTAAATTGGGAAGCAGTGACATGAAAAGTAATCATGGGTTTTCAAGCCTTCTGTTTCTTTTCTTTGTGTTCTAAGGGAAACCAAAGTATATTTAAGACTGACTTCCTTCGTGATCTTTTCATCTTGTGCTATAGGGTTGGTTTCAGGTAGCTATGGTAGCTAAATTGAGAGGCACTGTTTGCTTTTAGGACCCCCATTGATTTTTCCACATCTGTTTTATGTGTCACAATGACTAAAGCAATACTTTGTTAGCAAAAGAGTGAATTAAGAACCACAGTAAAATTTACAGTAAAAAAAGGTTGACCTGAAAAGAAAAGGCTGGTTATATTCATATCAATACTCAGAACAATTCCTGGACTATATTGGGAGTTCAACAAATACTGTTGACTGAAAATATATATCAAAATTAATTAATCAAAATTACTAATTATGTACTTAGGTTTTCCACACTTGGGTTAATTTAATAATAATATAAATATTTGAAAATAAATTGTGTTTGAATAAGTTTATATAAAATTTTAATGGTAAATATTCAACTGTATCAACCCCAAATTTATTTGTACGTGTATATTTAAAAAATTATTTTCCTGCTTACATATTTGCAAGTATAACAACAAAGAATTTTAGTTGAGATATAGAACAATTTTAAAATGAAAATTACGTAAATCAAAATGACATCTTAAGCTTATGAAAATTTAATGAAATCTTTTTGAATGATTTTATACAAATAAAAGGGTAACTGTTGGCAATATAAAGAGTTACTACTTTTCAGGAGAGTAACACTCAAGCTTTATATAGACAAATTTAAGAGTAACGTGAGGTAACATTGTAGTACATCCTGCAGTTGTTAGGTACAGTTTTGGTGTACTACATTAACGCATATTCCAGAACCACTCGAAACATAAAGAAAGCGAGAAAATGGGTACCTCACATGACTGAGAAACTGTGCCAGCTATATAGCTATCTGAGAGGAAAACTTTGACAAATTAACATATTTGTAATTCTCTAACTTAAAAGATTCTACTAAGTATACACATTTGTTATTTGTCAATCATACCTCAATAAGGCTGAAAAAATAAAATATAATGTAATAGCTCAAACTTATTTTAGGGGAATAAAAAAAAGATTCCCTGTCCAAATCCTCCCTGCAGCTTGAAGCATTTTCTGTTTCTGTTGGAAGCACTACCCACAATATCCCAAGACTTTTAGATACAGTCAGCTTCCCTTTCAAAGATATAAGGAGGGGCGCCTGGGTGGCTCAGTCGGTTAAGCAGTCGACTTCAGCTCAGGTCATGATCTCACGGTCGTGAGTTCGAGCCCCGCGTCGGGCTCTGTGCTGACAGCTCAGAGCCTGGAGCCCGTTTCAGATTCTGTGTCTCCCTCTCTCTCTGACCCTCCCCTGCTCATGCTCTGTCTCTCTCTGTCTCAAAAATAAATAAACGTTAAAAAATTAAAAAAAAAAAGATATAAAGAAAGTGATGTAGAGATTTTTCTTGGATCTGAAGTGTTGTCAGTCACCATGAAGCTGATTAAGATAGAAGTGGTATGGTGATTAGGTTAAGTATTAACTATGTTCAAATATAAATTTGTGTATTAACATAAATTTTAGCCAATTTCACATGAAATCTTTCTTGTCTTTAATGTTTTCTTTTGGTTTTGGTGAAAATAGAATGTAACATTATTTAGAATTGTTCACAAATGATATCACTTCCTCTGATGTAAGAGGATTGCTTATCCACACCTTGGAGTTAGTCAGACCAGGTGACTTGCTGTGGCCAATAGAATAAGAACAGAATTCACATGTAACTTTCAAGTGCAAGTATACAATTCTTCAACTCCCTCTTTATTACCATGGGGACTGGTATTCCAGATGGTGGAAGCCACATCCCCTAAATTTTTGATCCAGGAATGAGGGCAAAGGCCTCAGCCAATTCACAATGGACATGCAGTGTAAATGATCAATCAATTCTACTGTTTTCAGCCCCTTCATCTTAACCTAGCCTATTTTGTTTAAAATACAGGAAGTTTTCTAGTAGTCTAGTCATTTGAGTTTTGCTTCAATGAAAAGTTTCTATGAATACTTAAGATGTGATCATGTACTTACTGTCATTGTATTATGATCCTGCCAAATAAAACAGGATTTAAATCATGTCATATTTGTAAATATACCTATCAATTGTTTTCAACAAAGATTTTGTTTTATTAAATTTAGGAAAGCATATAACAAGTGTTCATACCTATAGGGTTCCAGGTTACCTTAGTTTTTATGTGTGTTTGTATGTGCATATTTGTTTTCCTAAACAGCCAAATTTTCTGTTTGGTAAATTCCAATAAGTTAACATACAATGGAATATCAGTTTCAGGTGTAGAATTTAGAGATTCATCACTTACAAACACCAGCCAGTCTAAAGAGCCAAATTTTTAAAAGCAGAATTTATTTGTGTTTCCACGGGACACATTAAGTTATGATCATTTTCTCACATGTCAAAATGCTTCTGGAAGCAATTTTAACTCATCAAATTATGACCTCTTAAAGTGATAATAATAACCATAATGAAGAATGAAATGAAACACGGAAATAACTGTATGCTGCAATCTAAATCGATATCAGGATCCTGTATGCATTCTAGACCACAGATAATCAATCTAATGAGAATCCCCACGAATTCCTGTCATTCGGGAAGTTTATGGATGGACATTCTTTAATAGCAATAAAAAATATGTCCTAGAAATTCATTTACTACTTTTACTGATAAGATATAACAAGAATAATTGTGTTAATGCTTAACAGCTCTGCTTTTAGAATAGTCTGTTTCCATAGTTGGGGAAGGCATGCACCACACAGATCCAGATTTGAATCCAAGTTCTGCCAATGTACTTGCCCAGTAGTCTGAGACCCATTGAGAAACTTCTTGAGTCATAGTATCTTATTTGAAAATGGAAATTTAATTGTAGTGTGTCCTATAACTGATTCATATACCTAGCATGAATATCAATGAGACAATGCACAAAAAATATTTAGTACTTAAACCAATTACACAATATAATAGCTAATATTAGTTTTGGTAATTGTAGTAATAAGAGTAACTATTGATGATGATGCAACCACAAAGATAAAATGTTTTCATTATTTAAAAAGATAAATAAAAATGATATATAATCAAAAAACACTTAAAATAAATATTTAAATAACTTACAGGAGTGTATCTCTAACCACTTACCTGAGGTACTTTATGTGTATATGGACATTTAGAAAACTATCTAGGTTAAAATTTGTTGAAAATGATATGACAAGAAATAAAATTATGAAAGTGCTAACAAAAAATCTTAGAAGTTATTCCAAAAATCCCATTGTATTCTCTGTGATCAAAAGTTAATATGTAAAAAACAAAACAAAACAAAGTTAATATGTATATTTTACTTCTAGATGTTGCTTTCCTTCCACATTGGCCAAATAGAAATATAAAACAAGTCTTAAGCTACAGAATGAGTTTCCTAACTTCCAAGTTGGTATTAAGACAGGCTTTTAGAAACTTATGATGAAATTTTGTCATGGTGGTACTGTTCCATAAGATCAATTTTCCTTTTTGCAAGGAATGCAATCTAATTCATAATCAAATATTTATTGAGAAACTACTTTTTTCCCCCAAGTTTTTCAGCATGAATATTTCTTAGCCATCAAGACTACACTACAAATGCTCTTGAACACACACACAGATACACACACACAACTTTTGTAGTTAACTACATTACACTTTTCATAATACCAAAATTGGTACTTTCTCCAAATATCTTTTCTTTGCATTGACATATTAATTCTTCTATATCAAAAAATTTACATGAAATGTCAGTTTACAGATCTGGTGATCTTTCAGGGTTCATATTTTGAGAAAAAACAAAATGCTTCCAAAGCATCTTCCAAAGATATTGCAAATATAAAATTAAATGGATGGTAGTTGACTCCTTAATACTTTACAGTTTTTCAGAACTTTCCATGTGATCTTTGTTTGTGTACCTACATGAATGTGTATGTGTGTGTGTGTTTTAATTTATGGCACAGCAGGCCAAAGAGACAGGACGAAGATTTAAAAAAACATTTACAATCTAAAAAATAACAAGTCATTTGTCAGTTTAAAATGTGTGCCCTGGAGCCACAAAAGTTTGAGTTTAGCATCTTAATCTATTTGACAATATCTAGTAGCACTTTACTGACACCTCTCTTTATAATTTTTATTCTCTCGTATAATATAAGATACTTGACAATACATAAATATTTGACAATAAAAACTGAGTACATTTTAATGAGAACTATTTTAAAATTCAAGGAGGTTTTAGCAGCAATTATTTAAATGAATTATTCTACTTCATATGTTCTTAAAAGTCACTTCATTCAACAATTCACCACCTCTGTAGGCTGATCTCACTTAATTGACGTAATTCAGGATTTTTTTCTTGAGTTTGAGATATTAGAGATAGTTGTATACCATTCTCTGATGATTTAAAAATTCCATGTTTTCATAAAGATTACCTTTCACATTTTCTAGATACTTGGTTATTAGAGGAGTGGATATTGACAGACATAAAGAAACTGGAAAGTTCATTACTTCTGCTGGGCACCATGTATAGCCACAAACGGTATAAAGGTCAGACAGATTTTACCACATAATTGGAATCGACCTTAGAGATACATAGAGATCTATACCATTCCTTCTGGCCTCCTTTGCTCACCTGGTCTCTGGACTCTTTATGTATAGTCTTACATTGAATGGTTCCCGATTTTTCTTTATGACTGAATAACTCCTTTGGAATCAACTTTCTACCTTTTATGTGTACACAGATATGATGACATTTTAACTCCTCCACAGCTTTGAGGTCGAGTAATGTGCTCCAGTTTGTTAGGAAACTAAATATCAGAATTTACAACACTGTCATCCCCCTTTCTTTAGACTTGTCCCACTAACAAAACTAGAAGATTTATTTGTTACAATTGTAGTGCTTCCCTACCCCCTACCCAATGTAAGGGAATCCATTAGAAAATATAAGAAACATTTGAGGTCTTGGATATTTACGGAAACAAATTAATAGGGGCGCCAGGGTGGCTCAGTCAGTTAAGCGTCCGACTTCGGCTCAGGTCATGATCTCACGGTCCGTGAGTTCGAGCCCCACGTCAGGCTCTGTGCTGACAGCTCAGAGCCTGGAGCCTGTTTCCGATTCTGTGTCTCCCTCTCTCTCTCTGCCCCTCCCCTGTTCATGCTGTGTCTCTCTCTGTCTCAAAAATAAATAAACGTTAAAAAAAATTAAAAAAAAAATTAATAACCACTAGCATGATTAGATTTTCCCCACTTTTGTTAAAAAGTGTTTTTTCCACTTAAGTTAGTTCATAGCCTCATCATAACAGCAATCCAAAAAGTTTAGATGGGTGGCTTAGTCGGTTAAGCATCCGACTCTTGATTTCGGCTTCGATCATGATCTCATAGCTTCATGAGTTTGAGCCCCACGTCAAGCTCTGCGAGCTGGAAGCTAGGAGCCTGCTTGGGATTCTCTCTCTCTGTCCCTCTGTCTATGCCCCTCCCTCACTTGCTCTGTCTCTTCTCTCTCAAATAAACAATTTTAAAAAAACAACTAAAAGTTAGGAATCACATGGAACAATTTATTCTTTCCACTCATATTCAATCAGTTAACATTTATTCTATCTCAGAATTTCTTGCAATTGTCCTACCCCTGTTCAACCCCGCTCCCAGTTCCTTAGTTCAGATCTTTTACTATTTCTCATCTATAGTCTTTAATGACTCTTACTCTGTTCCCCACTACCCATAGGAAATCAATACTCTCGTACATATTTTAGTCTGATGCCAGAGTTATTTGTCTAAAAGGAAAATAAAAAAACGTATCGACTCTCTGCAAAAACATGTTGATCCTCAGATTTCTATGTACTAAAGAAAATATAAAATTTAAATCCCGACACACAATGTTATTTACTAGTCAACCCTACACATGATTTGAGTTGCACCTTCTTCCATGTCTGGATGTCCCTATTTCTATTCCTTTTAATCTTGCTGTGCCTGACACATTTTTTAAGGCCTTTGAGCAATTCCCTGGGAATAGCATGCTTAGCTTGGTTAAATCCTCGTCATTCTTCAAAAACCAGCTTAAATATGAATCCCCTAATCTCTGCCTCCTCTTTTGTAGCTCCATAGTAATTTTATATTTATATCTCATATTTTAATAGTTTATTTTTACAACTGTATCTTCCACCAGGTCATAGTCTCATCAAGGACAGAGATTGTGTTATGTTATTCCATATCCTTGGTCCCAAATAAGTTTTTGTGAAAAAAAAAAAAAAAGTATGTACCATTTGCGTAATTATGGGTCCAGTTTATAGCAAGAAATGATGATAAATATTCTGCCCCACTCTTCCCACTATATGCATTTACCATAAATTCATATTCTAGTTTTGAGTCCAAAAGTCAGCATAATTAAATTAATTTTAGAGCTAATATTTAAATGTTGAGATTTCTAATTCAGGAGGTAAGTGCAAGCTTATGAAATCTGAAAGGGTTCAGTGCCTATTCTCGTGTGTTTTCCCATCACAACTAATTTAAATGTAATAAAAATGTCTGCATGGTCGTTTACAAGCAACTGGGGGCTTGAATTCCTTCATCCAGGGCCACTAGAGACTCTAGATAAAGTACTAGAATAAACAATTTAATGAATAAATAATTAACACACAATTAAAAAGTTATTAAAACAGACTGGCATTAGCTATCTGTGTATTGAAGGTCTCATAGGTCTTCTGTAGGTTAGCACTTAATACGTCTACCTCAATTATTAATCGTGCTTAATGGCATTTTTAGTCTTAAGTAAGAGAATTTTTATATTATTATTTCTCCTAAGATCAAAAGGCATATAAAGCCATACAATCTAAAATGCCCAATTTTTGTGTATGGATTTTTAGGACAATATAGCTGAATTATGTTTGTGTTTGATTTTAAAAACAACTTCTAGATGAAACATGACCAATCATCACAAGTGCAATATTCTCAAAAAACAATTTGCAGTTGGCCCTTGAGTAACGAGCTTACTGCCCCAGAAATTCTGGAATGTAGTGAGCAAATTAAATGATTTATAATGCTAGCCACTTAATTTTTTTAAGTAACTTCTTAATAAAATAGTTTATAGAGTCTTCTCTCATAACTGTGCTATTTCTATGCTACGGTCACAAGCATAGGGATATCCCAAGTACTTGTCCAGATTCCAACACTTGTTTCTTTAATCACTGTGATACTCTCCTTAAAGTTAGTTTTAGACTTTCCAAGGCCCTAAAAGAAATGATGCAGGCATAACTATTTAGATGTTCCATACTTTCATTCGCTTAAAGGACTATTATGATTCAGAGAATTCTGAAATGCTCCATGAAGCACCTGATATATCCCAAGGAATATAACATTTTTTTTCTTAAATAATAAATGCAAATTTCAAACCCTTGGGGTCAATTGCTAGGGAAATTTGCTATTTAATTTTCTTAATAAAATGTATGTACTTCTAAAAACAATATATATATATATGTATATATATATACACACTCCCATAAACCCATTTATACACACACATGCACATGCACACTTGTGAAGTGAAATGTTACAACACGGTTGGGAAACACTCGCAGTTGTGAAATAAAACATTGCTCCATTTTATCATCATCATTAAGCACAAAATAAGACACTGTGAATATTATCAAAACTTCAACTGGCACTTTGATATCATTCCTTCAATTTTTTCATTGTCATCAGTATAAATGTAAAACACGAGCCTACGAAAATCCTTCAGGAAATTAACAAATAATTTTTAACCAATGTTTTATTATGTATAGCAATAATGCCAAAGTATGTCTCTTTTAACATTCAATTATATTGTAGCAAATGATTCATTGTACATATATTTATAATAGTCACTAAAAATCAGTAATATTACTGATAATCTATGACATCATACAAGCATTAAAAACTGGTTGTCTGGGCCTTATTTTCTCTAGAATAAATGTTTCATTGTTATCAACTATTTTTACCATATTAGCACCTACCTAAATAGCAGAGAGAAGTAAGAAAAGAAAAACATATATGAAGTGCAAATTTTCAGGTATGTTTTAAAAAAGAATCATTTGGTGACAATACCATGGAAGCATTAGCATTTGTATCTCTTTGTTCTTGCTTATGTTAATTTATATTGACAGTGAAATTTGAAATGAAAAAATATGTATATAGAATTACATAGAGCAGTATGTATTCTCTTGACAGTTTCTGTGACCTTTTTTACTTGAGTTAATGGGGATATTGTTCTTGATAAACTACTTACGACACGTGCCTACAATAAAGAGGAATAAATGTGGCTAGTGAAGGGAACAGGAAGTGGAAAATGCTTAGTGAGGCTGAACACAGGAACAGGGTGTAGGGATGGAGGGGAAAAGGCAACAAGAAATCAGAGGTAAGGACTTGAGAGGAGAGAAAATAAGGGAGAGAAAAAGCTAAAGACCTTGTGAGAAAACAGTTTGGAAAACAGATTTTTTAGAGAACAGAAAGATCACAATTTGGGTTTTTGTTTTGTTTTGTTTGCTTTTTCGTCTTTTCGTTTTTATGATTTTGCTGTCATTCTGGGCTCTATAACCTCTCTTTCTTGCTTTATTTCACCTCCAGAGAATTCTATATCTTCCACTCACACACATGTGTGAGTGGGAATTTAGAAGAGAGCGGAAGAGGGGCATCTGGGTGGCTCAGTTGGTTAAGCCTCTGACTCTTGATTTCAGCTCAGGTCATGATCTCATGGAGCCCTGGGTTTACTTCTGTGCTCACAGCTCCGAGCCTGTTTGAGGTTCTCCTTCTCCCCTCTCTCTGCCCCCCTCCAGTCCCCACTCTCTCTCTCTCTCTCTTTCTCTCTCTCAAAAATAAATAAAGTTAAAAAAATTTAAAAAAAGAAGAAAGGAGAACAGCTAACACCTGCTGCCACAGGTCTCTGCTTGTACAGATGTTGGATGTATGATTACAACATGTGGTATGCAGTTACAACAGAGCAATAGGTAACAATAACAAAGCATCATATTTAGGAAAAGACAATGGGTTCCAGATTATAATAATTAGGTTGAAACTCCAGCACCGCAACTTGATAGTTGTTGTATCTTGATAAATAAACTCCCTTCTTAAGTTTAATCGTGTGGAAAATGGGACAATAATGTATAACTCACAGTGTTACAGTATTGTTGTGAGGACTAAATGAAAGTATATGAGGCCACCAGAACACTGCCTAGTGCATTATGTGTGTTTGATCAATATTCCTTTCTTAAGTCTCAAAAAAAAAAAAAAAAAAAGAGAGAGAGAGAAAGAAAAGAAAAGAAACAAAGAAAGAAACAAAGAGAAAGGGAAGAAAATCAAATCAATATTTGTTAATTTTTTTCAAACGATTGCCAGGTAACTCTTTTGTAAAATTCTTCAAAAACTCACATGGGTTTATCAAACCATGCATGAAGGCAGATGCTTACAACTGTTAGGCACAAATGTGTAGATGCTTTGATGAATACCCTATAGAAACTTATGTTCATAAAATGTAATAACTAACTTCTGAAAGGTATTACCTCTTTCAAAAAAGTTCATTTTTGGGAGTTTTCATTTTCAAATTTTCATTTTGAAAAAGGTTTTGGTTTTGAATTTTCTATTCAGCACTTACATGCGCTCATTTGGAGGGAGCTGAATAGCTGAACAGTTTGGAAGGAGCAGATCTGCCCGTTCATATGCTAATAGATTAGGTCTGCGGATACCCAAGGTATCAAAGTGAATGTGAGCAAGTGGGCAATTTTATTCAGCTCCACTGAGTTACCTAAGCAGATAAAGTAAAACTATGAACTTATTTTTACATTAATATTATTGCTGCTATTGTTTTTTCTTAAATTAGGAATATTGTTAGGTATTGTTTTAATTTAATTCAGGAAACTAATTGAAGGAATCCTTTGCTAATACCAGCTTTCTGCCCTGAAACAAAGGCCTGCGTGGGGAAGATGAAGCAGAGTGACTTTGCTGAGGGTGAGAGGGATTAAAACTCAGAAAGTCTGATGCAACAGGAATTTTTAAGACAGAATAATAGAGAGTAGGGAGTTATACAGAAGAAAGACACCTACAAACCTGTTTAGGTGTCCCATGGATTTTGGCTGAGTAATAAGGTACATATAGGGTAAAACTCAGTTAGACCAAAAAGAATAAATATCAAAGAGCTAAACACTGAAAACCTCCTGAGACTTGCGTAGGTTTGGGAGATGTTCAGGTTTGACAGAATCAGAAATCAAATTGTCCACACTGAGGACCCAGCTTTCAGTGAAGCCCCATGTCATGTCTTTTAACCTACCTGGCCCTGAAGTTTAGTCTAGATAATAAAATGTATTAGTAACACCTGAAAATATCAAGTTGAGCCACAAACATTTTTGCTGCTGACCAGAACAAGACTAAGCATTCTTAAAGAAAAACAACAAATCCAGATACACAACAACAAAATTCTCATTGTTTACCATTGAAGAAAAATTTATAGGCAGGGAAATGTCTTCTTTGGTCCAAAACAAAATTAGTAAATAACAAAGAACAGAAATAATGGATATAATGTAATCCAACATGGTTTTAAAAACAGCTGCCATAAATATGTACAGAACTTTTTAAATGAACATAATAAAGGAATTAAATTCAAGAAGGAAACAAATGGTATTCTATATTATAAAAATTTGATATGAAAAACATTACTGACCAAATAACAGATCAGACCCTATAAACAAAAAATATCAAGAACCAAAGCTTAATGACAGATCAACAGAAACTATCAAAATGAAACATACTTAATATAAAGGCTAAAAATAAATAGAAATTCAGTGACCTAAAGGAAAATAAGTACCTTAATATATGTGCAATTGGATTCTATGACAATGTGAGGGGAAAAAATATTTGAAAAAATAATATTGAAATATTTTGTAATTTTAAGAGCAATATAACTCCACAGATCCCAGAACCTGAGCAAAATCAGAGTAGAATAAAAATAAAGAAAATAACCTCAAGAAATCCTGATAAAAATTCTGGAAACCAATGATCGACAGAAAATCTTGACAGTAGCCAACAAAGAAAAATACACATGTACAGGGAAATAAATATAAAAACAATGGCTGATTTTGCATTGGAAACAATGCAAGCCAGAAAACAAAAGAATAAATTATTAATAGAGCTAAAAACAAACAAAAACAAAAACAAAAAACCTCTCAAGGTGGAATGGAATGTTACATTCAGAAAAAAAAAATTAGAAAATATTTTTATTTTACCTTTATTTTTAATTTATTTTTCTAAAAAAATTTGAGAAAGTTCACAATATGAGAAATATTAAAAGATATTCTATAATGTAGAGGAACACGATTCCAGTTAGAAACTCAAATCATTAGAAAGACATTAACAATGTTGCCATTGATAAGAATGTGAATAAATACAAAAGATTCTTTTTCCTTTAAAAATACAAGTTGATTCAAAACATACTTTATCCTTTAAAGCAAAACCATACCATTCTACAGTGAGAGTTATAACATAAGTGAAATAAACCATATGACCTTAATAACACAGACAACAGGGGTGAAACAGAAATATATTTTGTGATGTTTTTATTTTTTATTTAAATGTTTTATTTTTTAATTTTACTGATTTGATCAGTAGAACAGAATAAAGAACCCAGAAATAAACCCCTTTGTATATGGTCAATTAATTACAACGAAGAAGCCAAGAATATGCTATGGGAAAAAAATAGTCTCTTCAATAAATTGTGTTGGTAAAAATGGATAGCTACCTGCAAAATAATGAAACTGGACCCCTATCTAACACCAGTTACAAAAATCAGCTCAAAATGGATTAGAGAGTTAAAAGAAATTAAGACCTGAAGCCATAAAACTCCTAGAATAAAACCTAGACAGTAAGATCCTTGACAATGGTTTATGCTATGATTCTTTTTTATATGTATATGAATTTTTTTGAGATAGAAAGAAAGAGAGAGATAGAGAGCAGGTAAGGGACAGAGGGGGAGGGAGAGAATCTTAAGCAGGCTCCACACTGAGTGTGGGGGTCTATCTCACCACTGTCAGATCATAGCCTGAGCTGAAATCAAGAGTTGGTAGTTCATCTGACTGAACCACCCAGGTGGACCTCAAAATGATTTTTTTGAATTTAGCACCAAAAGCAAAGGCAACAGAACCAAAAGTAAACAAGTAGGACTACATCAAACTCAAAAGCTTCTGCACAGCAAAACAAACCATCAACAAACTGAAAAGGCAGACTAGGGAATCAGAGAAAATATTTGCAAATCATTTATCTGATAAGGAGTAATATACAAAAAATATATAAAAATCAATAGCCAAAAAACCCAAACAATCTAAGGGTGATGTTTTTAGATTATAGGTAAAGTAATACAATGGTATCATAGTGTTTTTTGAAGGTGTATGTGAGAGGTTAAAAATACATATTATGAACCTTGGATAAAACCTCAAAAGTAAAAGGAAGGGAAGGGAAAGGAAGGGAAGGGAAGGGAAAAAAGAAAAGAAAAAAAGGAAAGGAAAGGAAAGGAAAGGAAAGAAAGGAAAGGAAAGGAAAGGAAAAGAAAAGAAAAGAAAAGAAAAGAAAAGAAAAGAAAAGAAAAGAAGGAAGGAATGATGGGAGGAGGAAGGAAGGAAGAGAGATGGAAAGAAGGAAAGAAAGAAAGAAAGAAAGAAAGAAAGAAAGAAGAAAGGAAGAAGGAAAGGAAGAAAGAAAGAAAAAGAAAAGGAAGGAAGACAGGCATGCAAGCAAGAAGGCAGGCAAGAAAGCTAACAAACAAATGGAGGAGTAAAATTAAATGCTAAACCATAATTCAAAAGAATTCAGGGGGAAAAAAAGCAAAGAGAAATTTGCAATTGAAATAAAAATCCCTCCAGTTTTTCTTTAATGTTTATTTATTTTTGAGAGAGAGAGAGAGCCAGAGCATAAGCAGGGGAGGGGCAGAGAGAGAGGGAGACCCAGAATCTGAAGCAGGCTCCAGGCTCTGAGCTGTCAGCACAGAGCCCTACATGGGGCTCAAACTCATGGACCGTGAGATCATGTCCTGAGCTGAAGTCAGAGGCTTAACCAACTGAGCCACCCAGGCACCTCAAAATTCCTCCAGTTTTGATGTGTGATGTGTGTGTGTGTGTGTGTGTGTGTGTGTGTAAGATATTAAGAAGATAATTTCAAAATATTTCTGGAAAAGAAAAAGGAAACAAATCCAGGAAAAGACACAATAAAAAAAGAACAAAGTTGGAAGAATTCTCGTGCTGTTATTTCAAGATACACCATACAGCTATGCGAGTTTGGTAGGCAGAAGAACGGCCCCTCAAATATGCCCAAATACTAATCCCTGGAACCTATGGAAATGTTACCTTACATGGCAAAGTTGAGTTAAGGCTGCAGAAAGAATCAAGCTTGCTTATCAGCTGACCTTGCAATGGAGGACTATAATGGATTATCTGTCTGGGCCCAGAATGGATCCTCACCAGTTGAAAAGAAAGGCAGGAAAGAGAGGAGCAGAAAGATGATAACATGAAAAGCATTCTGCCTGATCTTGTTGGCTTTGAAGATGGAAGAAGGAATCCATGAGTGAAGAAAGTGAGTGACCTATAGGAGTTGGCAAAGGCGAAGAAAACAGTTCTGGCAAAGGCGAGGAATGCAGTTCTGCTGACTTCTTGATTTTAGCCCTATGAGACCCATTTGGTACTTTTGACATCCAGAACTATAAGATAATAAATGTGTGTAGAAAAAAAAAGAAACACGAAACATATTTCATCAAAATTAAATATTATGGTCTTCAAAAGATAACAGCAAGGAAATGCTTAGGTAAGTCACAGACATGGAAAACATGTTTGTAAACATATCTATCTAATAAAGGACTTACATCCAAAATATATACGGACATTTTTTTTAATTCAAAAGGAAAATGGCCCACAAAGGGACTACTACACAAATGATCAAAACCATTTGATTTAAAATGACCAAAAATGGAAACAAACCTAATACCAGTTAATTAGTGAATGGATAAATAAAGGCACGTATATATAATGGAACATTATTTGTAATAAAATTTATGAAATTCTGATATATATACAACAACAAGGATGAGTCTCAAAAAAATATAATGAGGAAAATAAACCAAGCACAGCTAGGTGCAAACAAGGAAGTACTGTGTAACCATTTCTTTAAAATCTAGATCAGGTCAAACTAGTCTGTATCTCTGGTAGAGATTGGATAAGGGTTGTATGAGGTGAGAGGTCAGAGTGGATTGACTGAATCAAGGAATGAGAGAATTTTTTTAAGTTATAAAAACACTCCAGATTTTGATTCGGGTAGTACTTGACCAAGTGCCTATGTTTATTAAAACTTACTGAACTATAATCTTAAAATGATTCTATTTTATTGTATGACAATTATAACTCTTATCATTTATTTCAAAAATGAATCAAACTCAACCATTTGTCATATTTCACCTATATAATATGTGATCTTTCATAAAATATAAAATCTCTTGGTTGCAAACTCTCACGTGTTGAATATTTAGTGTACATAAGTCACAGATGGGCTTCTTCTATGTATCTCTTCTGTTAGGAAACATTATAATGCAAAGTCTATTATCTTGAGATTTAAAGAGAACTGGGTTCCATTTTTATCACTCTTTTTGTTGAAAAACACTAAAATTGTATGAGTCTCAGTTTTTTCATCAATAAAATTTGAATAATAATGCTTACCCTGTATGGTCATTTTGAGTATGATTTTCTCTTACCCTTATCTGTTTCGTTTCAAATTTCTGAGATAGGCAAGTCCAGACTGAATTAAGTCACATCACAGGACACTGAGTGCACCAAATTAGAACAAAACTCTACCCATGCTCTTTTCAATAACCTGGGATGGGGAATAATGTCAGATCTTTTTAAATTATTTTTTTTTAAATGAAAAAGAGATTAAGTGATCATATATCTAAAAGACATAAAGAAATCAAGCCTCTTTCATTTGTACCTTTGAAAGAAACAGAAAAGTGATGCTCTGAGTTCTTTTATCTACCTATTTCTGTTTCTCCAGAACTAGAAGAAGAAGAAGAAGAAGAAGAAGAAGAAGAAGAAGAAGAAGAAGAAACAAGAAAAGAAAGAAAAGAAAAAAGAAAAAAGAAAAAAACAAAAGGAAAGGAAAGGAAAGGAAAGGAAAGGAAAGGAAAGGAAAGGAAAGAAAGGAGAGAAAAGGAGAGAAAAGGAACGAAAAGAAAAACAAATAATATGGTCTCTTGGTTGAGAGGTACCTTCCACATTGGAAGGAAAGTGGGGCGAAGATACAATCCAGGAAATGGTCTCTCACCCTTGGCTGAAGTTTTAGACTTTCAGGAAGACGAATAAAAACAAAACAAAACTAAGCATAGGGCCTTTGTTTGCCAGTATAATAAAGCAATTAGGGACTGTAGGGAAAAGACCAACCAGGAATCAAGACTGCGCATTTCTCTGGAAGGTCTCATCAGGAAATTGAATTCATTGGTAGAGAGATGTAAAGAGTCATTAAAGCAGAAAGGAAGTTGAATAATAATATATCTGAAGAGCTAGCACAGTGCCTAGCTGGAAAGCTAGCTGTGTAATAAATATGACTTCTTTCTCTCTCCATCCCACTTGTGCTTAATCATCACTCTGCAACTACCAGGAACCTAAATCAGAGGGAGAGCTGGTTGGGACAGACAGGAGCAACATTATTGGTTCTAATACGTGAGCCAGGAGGTCTGACATCAGATGTTGAGTAGCAATTGCATTTTTGGCGGCTCCCCCCCGTGCTTTGGGGCAATGCTGTCAAACCAGGAAGCTGGAAGCCGAAGCACATTGGTTACAAAGATGGGAAAGATAAAAACATTTCAGTATATTGCGATTTAAGTAGAAGAACTCAGAGAGAAGGCTTTCTTCTTTAATGGAAGATCCCCAAAGGTTCTCAGTTAATAATAAATCACTGACAGAGCTCAGGAATCCCTGATCAATTTCCAACCCCACCATTATTCCACTTCAACTCAGTTTTGGGTAGAAATGATTTTGAGGTCACACTCGTCTTTAAAATGTCTGAGAACACTGATCAAATAGGCTGCACCTTGAACCCTCTTCACTGTATTTACCTGTTACTAAAATGCAAATAAATTATGGAAATAAAGCTTCAAACATGCTAGGTACATTTTTTTTCTTTATTTTAAAAGAAATTTCTATTACTATCAGAAAAGTAGGAAGAAATCTGCATTTGTGTTGCTAAATTAAGTTTTGGAAAGACTATGGTGTCACTTTCAAAGCCACAGTGCAACATAAACAATATTCTGCTGTTTTTACCTCATTCGTGTAAATAGCTTACAAAGTGAATCGAACAGATGATGCAATCTTTCTGTAAATATGCTGACATCACCTAAGTACACAGCTGCTCTGTTTCAAGGGAAAACATTCACTCATTATCCAAAATTTTATTGAAACCTAAATATACACGCGCTCGTGCAGAAAATTATTTTGTTGTGACACTTTACAGTTATGGACAGGTACCAAAAGTCAACTTAAGCAACACTCTCTATGAAGATTATTGCTAAATACTGTACATATGTTATGGGCTGCTTATCACAAGGAAGCAATTATGTTATTTTAGCTTGGTAATTTTTTTTGCTCTATGTTTTATTAAGAAGCCCTAATTACAGATTCAAATTAGTGAAAATAGCATAAATGAATTGTTATGGCTACAAGGTGATATAATCATGAAATTTTAGCCATATTATTCATTTGATTTTATATTAAATTTCTTAGATTTAAGTCCACTTAACTGTAAGCAATTCATATACAAATAATCAATGTTTTTCTTGTGGTTGTACATCAATTGATCCGTGATTTTGGCTGATTTTATTTTGAAATATTAATTCTAATCATATTATTCAGAAAAAAATGATAGTGTCTTGAAGAGTAGAGCATACATAAACTATGAGAGGAATTAGTAAATATTTTGGATGAGTTGAGAACTTAATTTTTTACAGTTATTCAATTGGTAGCATTCATACTATCTTTAGCTATAAGCAACAGCTACATAAGCAAAATGAGTTATTTAAACTTTTTCAGTGTTTCATCTTCTCAGAGTCTATTTCACTGAGAAAATCAAAAATTGGAGCATGATTCTTATTAAATGCGGGTCAGCTATCCTAATAGCAAAATTGGAACCGAGCTGCATCGAAGTGTAAACCTCAGAGCCATTTGCAAAATCTGAATAACTGCCACAAGTTCTAATGGAATGGAATTCAAGCAAAATAGCTAATACTAGAATACAAAGAACAAAAAATAATATTCTCAAGACACTGCTGCTTAGGAAAAGAATGTAGGCAGAGTGTGGCGTGCAGAAGTAATCCTGGAAAAAAGTTGCTATTTCCATAGTTTTGACCGACTCCTGTTCCTTTTTTCTTTTGTGCCTGACAGAGTAAATGTTCGATTCTCAATAAACATATTATGTTGACTTGAACCCAGATTAAGACTAACTCAGCAGGTATTCAGCCCATAATGTAGTAGTTACAGCAGAGGGAGACAACATAAACTAGATGAAGGGGAATAAGTAATGTGAGTGAGCTCCTCATAGTGAGGGGATTAAACTCTGGAGAAACCATTTGGAAAGAAGTGCTCTTAAGCCAGAGCATGGACGCACCATGTTGTATATGTATGTTCTGTTATTAAATTTAGTGGTCAATAGACAGTCAGTGTTTGTGTTTTGTTGACATATCTGTTAACATATTCGCTTTTTCTTTTCTCTGTTTTCATATGTAGATGGAAAATAAAATAAAGTTTGGGCACTAGTAAAATCTTCACTCAAAATTCAGTTTTATTTTCAACATCAAGTTTAAGTTCACAATTTGCAATTGGAATGCTGCATGAGCAATGTCATTTATATACAAATGAAATTTTTTTTTCTGAAATTCCTACAAATAGCCTGCTTCTACCATGAACTGTGAAGCAGAATCAGGATATCAATGTACAATTTTGAATACTTCTTTGATTTTGACACTTCTATATAGTCTAGTTTGATTTTTAACCTGTATTTTGACATAAAATTAGAACACAATAGCACTCACTGCTGCTGAAAACAGGGAGCAGAATAAATCTGTTCCGTATGGTTATGATGGGATATACACCACATCTAAATTGCATGTGCTTTGCTAAAAATCTTGCATTAGTGAATATCCAAGAGTTAACAAAAGAATATAAAGTTAAATTTATTGTTCTGGAGAACAGAACTAGGACCAAGTTTTGGAAAATGGAGTTAATAAATTTCCACTCAACATAAGGAAGAACTTTTTAGCAATGAAAGCTATCCAAGCATAGAAAAGGCTGCATCTCAAGTAGTCAGTTCCTTGTCATTGGAATTATTCGAGCAGAAGTCAGATATATGACTATCATTTGGGGATGGTATGCATGTGGTAAGAAGTGAGATTATGTGACCTTTAAGGTTCCTTCAAACCCTGCTACTATTATAAGTAGATGCCTTGTTGAAAATAGGTTAGCACACACAAGGTGATGTTCAAATATCAACATCATCAAACTCAGCCAGAGAAATAATAAATTGAAGATATCATCGTGATTGGGGAAAACAAGCATATTTTCTGAAATCTAGTAGCAATGAGTTCCAGGGTAAGACACTGCAATGAATCAGTGCTTGGCATGAAGGAGACACAATGATTTAGTGCTTCAGCCTCAGTCCATATGGAGTTACTTATCAAATGGCAGCAATTTCTGTAAAGCATGCTAGACTGAATCTGCTGCCCGCTACACAAACACCGCGTGATGTCCCTGTCAATTGACAGTGCTTGCTGCTACATGTAACAAAAAGCCAGTGACCCTACCTGCTATCACTGGTTTGATTGCAGTGTCTAGCTAAACTCTCAGTTTTTCAGCCTGACATTAGGACTAAATCGTATTAAAAATGAACGTTTAAAAAGGAGCATATTTAACCTTTATCAGACAGCGTAAACAATTTTCTAGGATGGGTAGAGAATGATACTGACACGGACTTTCAGATCTGAACTACATCCTTGTCCACCCAGGTCTGTGCTCTGAGAGGCTAACCTGTATATGGATATAGATCAAGGAGCTTTCTTGCTTCTGACTTCTGGCTAGAATCTGACAATGGAGTTGGGGGGTGGGGGGTGGGCATATAGAGGGAAGAAATAGAGAGAAGCCAAATTAATTATTACCTCAGCTTCTTTCGTGCAAGCTTCGCTTCACTGGATTGAACGCATCACTAAGGGTCCCAGCTTTCATAAGGTGACCTTCTTCTTAGCCTCTCTGTTTCTGGTTTCAGGTAACTTCTTTCCCCTCTCCCTTTCTGGCCATAGAGAAAGAAGAGCAGCCTTACCATTACCGCCACTAGCTCTAGGACACTCCCCTATAACTTAATGCTGCCCTATACCCTGTGTACATCTTTATAAATAATTTCTTTATTAAAGACTTTACAAACACCCACGTGTAGCTTGCTCTCTGTTTCCCTCTCCAGGCCAAAACTCTAGGTGACTTGTTCCCTCTACTAAGAGTCTTTTTTGGCCAATTATGCTTTCACATATATTTTAGGTAAATTCTTAACTTCCCACACAGCTTAATGAGAATGAATTGAAGAACTTAAAAAACATGTGCTACGTCACATTATTTGTGATCAGTGTATTGTAGCTGAACATATTTGAATTTGGGGCAATTTAAAAAACCGTAAATATTACGTTGGCTCTTATGAAAAGTGATACAGTCTGGGATACTTTCCTACAACACTGGAGCACTAAGTTGATCAATCACTCCGTATTCATTGTACAAACTCATAGTGGGTGTCCGTGTGTATTATTTTCAGTTATGGCCAACATGATCAATTTTGTTGTTTTTTTCTTTAGACTATCTAACAATTTTCTCCTAGAGTATTTGATTAACTATCTAAACACTTTGAACTTAGCATAAAAAATAGATGTTAATGTTACATATTGGTTACATCCTTTATCTAGTTAGATAGTGTCCCTCAAATTCAAGTTCTTCCTGGAACCTCAGAATGTGATCTTGTTTGAAAATAGGGCCTTTGTAATTAGTTAGGTTAAGATGAAGTCATGTTGGAGTAGCGTGAGCTCTAAATCTGTTACCACTGGTATCCTTATAATAGAAGAGAATAAACACAGAGACATAGACACAGGAGAAGGTGATAAGAAGACAGAGGAGAAAAAAATCATGTGAAGATAGGACACGTATTGGAGTCATACATGCACAATCTAATGAATGCCAAGGATGGCCAGAATGTATCAGAAGCAGAATCAGGCAAAAAAAAAAAAAAAAAAAAAAAAAAGATACTCCCCTAGAGCCTTCAGGAAGATTATGATCTTGCTGACACTTTCAAATTTCTATCCTCCAAAACTGTGAAAGAATAAATTTCTATTATTTGAGTCACCCAGTGCATGGTACTTTGTGATGGCAGCTCTAAGAAACTAATGTACATGTCTATTAATATAAATATTACCTCACTTGCTTCCTTTAAAAATCTCATTTAAAAGAAACCTGGAATTTTGAATTTACTCAAGATTAAATTTTGCTTTCAAACTTAGGTATATAATCTACAAAAGGAAAAGAATTCTTTTATGTAAATTATTTTTCACTTTTAAATTCAGATTGATAGTCATTTGTCACTGCTAAAATATCTCATATTTACACATGTGCAAAAATCTCACGTTTAGGAATATATGTATTTAAAATATACATAAATATATATTCATACATATATTTGGATTTAAAATCCAAATTGCATTTCTTTTTTTTTTTTTTAATGTTTAATTTTTGAGACAGAGAGACAGAGCACAAGCAGGGGAGGGGCAGAGAGAGAGCATGACCTGAACTGAAGTCGGACGTTTAACTGACTGAGCCACCCAGGCACCCCCAAATTACATTTTTATGTACATTTCAAAAGCCCGAATATAGCTCAAGTTATTAAGAAAAATAGCATTTTAGAAGATACTTTGTATAAAAAACATGCAATCGTTCTATTTCAAAATTAAGGACAATACTTACATTATTGAGTGGAAATAAATTACATTTTTTTCTTTAGTAAAATTTAATTCACATTAGCATTTTAAGCTTGTTCCATCATTTCACTGAGCAATAATATTTAAAACCCAGAGCCTGCATTATTTAAAGAAAATGGCTTTAGTTCAATTGGAAAAATTCTTTGAAAAGGAAATTTTTTTGGTTGCTTTAAATATTGATTCCTACTGAAGCAATAGGTGTTTGACATTAATGTTATGGCAACAGTGTCATTTTGCGGTTAATTTTTCTGCTCTATAAGATGTGTAGAAATGAATAACAACAAAACAGATGTCATTATTTGACATGAGATAGAAGAGAGTAACCACACATTCTTAATTAAGTCTATGTGAGGAATAAAAGGGGAAGCAATAGATCTGTGGCATACTAAAATATATTTACTGATTATTTGGGTATAAATACCAATTACATAATTTATCTGGCTAGTAATCTTAATTGGTGAATATGTAATCCTAAAGAAATCAAGGATATTGTAAGAGTCAGTTAAATTCTCCTTACTATTCACATTTCAAAATATGCATTTGTTTAAAAAAGCACAAGCAAAGAAAATCTATTTTTAAAAAAAGGGCAAGCAAAGACGCCCACTAAAACTTCTAGAAAACTTTCTTCATTAAGTTATCCATTCAATTCACTCATTCATTAAAATATTTATTGTACATCGGTTTTATTCCAAGGAGCATTCAAAATACAACAGGTGGCAGCCAAGGAGGTATGTCGCATACATCATCCCTTGTGAAAAAAAAAAATATGTGTATGTGTATGTGCATGTGACAGCATTCACTCCAAAACCACTGGGAACTTTCTGAAAATGGCATTGAAGACCGAAGCTACTCTTTCCTAAACCTGTTTTTCCCCACTTTCCCTTCACAGGTGTCAGATATGTGTTATGGTCTTAGGCACCCCCACATTCTCGTGCCTCCACCTTCTTTATCCTTCACAGGTGTCCCCCCAATAAGTTTTTAAGTGACTAATCCCATTTTGCCATCTTATTCTGTCCTCTCTTTGGAACCAGGACACTGAAGAATTTCTAGTCTAAGAGAAGCATCTAGCTTGCAAATAGGTGAATATAAAGCAGTGCTTTAAACATTATTTAGAAAAATCATGCAGACAGATCGCTCAGGCAACAAAAAAGATGTCATCCTGGTAAGACAGGAAACAGTTAATATTTTAACACACTATTCATAAATACCTACGATGAATAAGAGTAAGTAGGGAACGTACTCGGCTCTTTTCTGCCCTGCATCAGATATCTCCGTTCCTCCTACTTTCAGATTCCTTGTGCCTAACTTACGTCTCAGGTGCATTTGGTTAATGCTGGTGAGGAGCATGTCAGAGAGAGAGACAGAAGTACCAGGTATTCTAGGTAGAGGAATAACATCCTCAAAAGTGAGGAGATATGGAAGAGTGTAAGTGTTAATGGAGATTAGTAAGAAGTTCAAAATGTGAAGCATGTAGATTTTATCCTGGTGCATTTTTAACCCACTTGATTGTTCATTTACAGCTCTGAGACTTGTCTTTATGATCAACCTGGCACTCCTGACTTCGATGACCAGGCATATGGTGATGATTTGCAAACCTACACTGTCAGTCCAAATCTCTCCCCTGAGCTCCAGCTGCCTTTATATCTCTCCTCCTGTGCATATTATAAGCACATGCAATTCTTCATGTCCCAAACAATTCTCTATCCCAATCTCTGCCTCCCTCATCTCCCCAATATAGTAAACATTTGTGTTCATAAATCTCAACGAGCTTTTCTACACAAAAGCACAGGCCAGAAGCTGCGGCATCATTCTGACTCTTTCCCAAATGTTCCCATCCTTACGCTCCCCAGCCCAATTTAGTAATTTACCTAGTGGTGTTTTACCAAGTGGTATTCTCTCTCTAAATTCTTTCAAATTTATCTGTTCTCCTTACCCTCCTAGATACTGCCCCAGCACAGACCCACTTATCTTTCATCTCAGCTAACACAAAAATAGCACAATTGGTCCTCCGTCTGTCTCTGTTATTTCCCACCTCAATGCTTTCTCTCTACAACTACGAAATTTAAAACAGAAATCTGATTACATTAATGTCCTGCTTAAAATTCTTTGGTGCATGTGGTATAAAAAGTAAACTCCTTTTTCCTTATAGAAAATATTTCATCATTTCTTAATCTTTGTATATTTGTTTCTATTATTTTTATAGCCCTCCATTTTATTCCCAAAATACGAATGTGAACTTACACACATACACACATGATACCACACACACACGAGCGCAACATGCAGTTCCAATCCTGATTATTTATCGACTCCTAGATCTTTTTCTCTTTGTTTTTTCCTCTGTGACTCAAATAGTAGTTCCCACTGCCTGGAGGGTCCTTTACACCCTCTTCCCAGGCCAATCCATTGTCATCGTTGAAAGAACATATCTTTCCCATCTAAATTCAAAAGGATCCTTCAGAAATTATGGACCAAAATTATGTCTTCTCATGGATATTTGTGAACATGTGTGGCTCCTTGGCTGTGGATACGCAAGCCTACACAAATACCAAATTGCCCAGAGTTAACTCTCAGAGCACCACTGCCAGCAGCCACCATGAAATGTCATCAACTAAGCCGGGTGGTAACTGGCATCAAGAAAGAAATAAAGGAGGGGCACCTGGGTGGCTCAGTCGGTTAAGCGTCCGACTTCAGCTCAGGTCACGATCTCGTGGTCTGTGAGTTTGAGCCCCACGTCGGGCTCTGGGCTGATGGCTCAGAGCCTAGAGCCTGCTTCGGGTTCTGTGCCTCCCTCTCTCTCTGCCTCTCTCCCGTTCATGCTCTGTCTCTGTCTGTCTCAAAAATAAATAAACATTAAAAAAAAAATTTTTTAAAAGATGGCGTTTGTCAGATTTAAAAAAAAAAAAGAAATAAATAAAGGAAAGCAAAATGTTACATCAGTAAGTCAGCCATGACTTCTAAAATAATTTCCAGTCACAGTGAGATTTCCACAAATAGACCTGTTTCTAAATGTGTGCCACAATAAACAACCAAAAATCTAGACAGTTTTTAGACTCAAGCTTAGGATTGAAAACTAAAGCATTTTGGATATCAGTAAACAGTTAAATGGGTGGCCAAAAACATACTGGATTATTTTATAGTTGGGCACCAGCTGTAAAAAAATCACAATTTGAATCACTGTTGAGGTAGCAAATATAATGTAACAGCAGAGACAAGATGACAGTTTGATGTGAAAAAATCCATCAACCCACATGGTTTGTATGACATTGATTCTATGGAGTGGCTCTAACCTATCTATCCGGTGGAAATTTTATGAAGTCAGACAACCAGTGCTTTGAACTTTATGGATAGAATGGCAGAAGAGAAAAATATATATATATATATATACATATATATATTATTTGGATTCATTCAATGATACATTCATTTTCAGCTTCCACGATTTATTAACGTTACAAGACTGCTCAATCAACTACCACATAATGTTGACACTACTCTCAGATGAAAAATAAGCTTCTGTGGACCTTCAAAACAACAAAGAACCTAGAATATGAAAAATACAGCATTTCCTCTACTTTTCACTAGACGTACTGACTTTAAAAAGATGTCTGATACAGTTAGCCCTCTACGTTTTGAATGGCCATAAGGTATTTGAAACCTTACTCATTTATTAAAAATCAGTGTGGTGAATATTATATAACAGACATTGGTGCTCTCTAATAAGGATAGAAAGATGAAAAAGACATTTGTAATAGAAAAAACAAATCACTCGTTGTGAGCCCCAACAAGTAAAATATTATGTTTTGTGATTGAGAGGCAGTAAGTGCAAACTCTAAAAACATGACCTCTGAAGCCAGAGTGCTGAAGCTTGAATCCTGAAAGTTTTACCTACTAACTATGTTAGTTTATACAAATTACCCAAACTCTGTATGATTCTTTCACATTTATAAAATAACATAGGAAAATAGTAGTACCTACCTCATAAGGTGTTAAGAGGATTAAATAAGTTAATACATGCAAATTGCTGTACACAAGTCCTAGTATATAATAATAAGGTGCTCAATAATTTAAGCTCAATAAATAATTAATTATGATTAATGTTGGTGTAAAAAGATCGACAACAGTGATTTAGAAGGGAATGTCTTTGAGCCCAGAAGAAAGGCTGCCTGACAGTCTTTAGCAAGAAATAATTTGAAAATAATTTCCAGGGAAATCGCTGTTTTTCCTGGAGTCTTTAAAAATGAGTAGTAATTTCCCAGCATGACAGGTGAGCAGGCCTTTGAGCAGAGGGGGCAACGCGTGCGAAGGTAAATAAATGAGAGCTCGGAAAATAACGATAATGATAGTAGAAACCCTTACAAGGAAATTCATCTAATCCATTTATCCAAATTAACTGATAATCTTCTCTCTGTGAGAACGTGCTGAGGAGTGGGGCACCTGGGTGGCTCAGTCGGTTAAGCTGCTGACTTCAGCTCAGGTCATGACCTCACAGTTTGTGAGTTCGAGCCCCGCGTTGGGCTCTGTGCTGACAGCTCAGAGCCTGGAGCCTGCTTCGGATTCTGTGTCTCCCTCTCTCTCTATCCCTTCCCCGCTCACACTATGTTTCTCTCTCTCTCAAAAATAAACATTAAAACAATTTTTTTAAAAGAAAGCACTGAGTAGTACCCTCAGCATATGCTAAATGCTCGTGAGTAGGTAAACCACACTCCAGCAGATACACACTCTTCCAGTACTCCCAGTTGTGCCGTCAAAAGCAGTTGGTTTTCTTTCTACTTCTGTTGAAGCCACTTGCAATTATTACGGTAGCTATGTAATAAATTTAAATAACATGTAAATCAACTAAATGAGTTCAAGGTAGTCATTATGATAAACAAATTAAGTGATTTGTAAATACCTGGCAAAGGTGTGCAATTTCAAAATGTATTGTTAAATTGGGTGTGAAAAGGTAACAGTGACATACTGGAAAATTAATCATAAATATCTAGAATAAATCTGGAAAACCGTCTTCAAAATTTTTGTTCTTCTCTAGAGAATGTAAAACTGGAAAATCTAGACCATAATGAAAATGTAGACGTAAGGCAGTAGCAAACTTCAATCAGTAATTCCATTCACCAAGGAAAAGACAATAGACCGGCAGCAAATGTTTGGGAACTGAGTATCTATGTATATGTTTCATGTTAAAATGCAGCATTTACAAGGCCTGTGTATAGTTTTAAAATTGTTTCTAGCTACCAGATATTTTTAATCACATACTACTGTTCTAGGTTCATTAAGATGGGATAGTTTGCACTGGTTTTGACTATAACCTGGCTTGGTCAAAATGATATACAACTATGGAAAATTGGTGGAAAAATAAACTGGAGACGTAAATGAGGTATTTTATGAGGCATCATTTATACTTTTCTGAAAGTGTCGCCCAAAACTTTGTAAGTACAGAGATTCATTGTTAACAATAAGACATTTTTGTGTGTGTGTGTGGATTTACAAACACTTTGATTGGTTGTCAAGGCAACCCTTCGATTTATATAGTTTTCCAGGACAAATGAAATTATTCCTATTTTCTGAAAGATAAAATAAAGTTTGGAGAATGTCTGAAGTAAAATAGAGGCTTTGAGTCTGTGGGATGTTTTCACAATTATTCGCCCCTCTTCCTGTGCTCCTACACAGGTTTAAAATTCAGCTTGTGAATCACCCACTGTGAGAGACCTTCTCCATTTGTCTCCTGGGTTGGTCAATTATACACCTATTTCCCCAGAGTATTGTTAAAGCGTCTCTGTTAAGTCACACTGTAGGATAACTTCTTACCCTTTGTTGAAATACATATCACCCTCTTAGATCATGAGTTATGCAAACATACTCCAGTATTTTGAGTAATACATTCCAAGAGCGTATTAACAATAAATGTTTGGCGAGGCTGGACAGAAAGCTGGATAAGACACTTCTGAAACCACTTCTAAAATACAAGTTTTATTATGTTATTTTTCTGCTCCAACACATCATGACTTTCTCATTATCTGTACGGGATAAAAACAAACTGCATTTTCTTGAATTCTAGTTTAACTATAAAATGCCCCCACCTGGATTATCAGACTACATTTCTTGCCATAACTCCAACTGAAAGCCTTCATTTGAACCGGATTCTTATCCTCCCTCTCTTCCTAATGCCTCATAATCTCGGTTTTAGTTCACAACATTTATTCATGACCTACATATAATTATCCTTAATCCTCCACTTTCCTTCCTACATACTGCAATTTCCCTTACTCTTCTAGTCTGCACTGAGATACTTTTTTTAAATGTTTTTATTTATTTTTGAGAGATAGAGATTGAGCATGAGCTGGGGAGGGGCAGAGAGAGAGGAAGACACAGAATCTGAAGCAAGTTCCAGGCTCTGAGCTGTCAGCACAGAGCCTGACATGGGGCTCAAACTCATGAACTATGAGATCATGACCTGGGCCAAAGTCAGATGCTCGACCGACTGAGCCACCCAGGCACCCCATGCACTGAGATATTTTTTATGCACATTCTTTCCTGTGTTAGGAGCTCAACAGAGCTAAGCTGCCAGTTGTCAGAGTAGTTGATTAAGACAAGTCAAAATAAAAGTAACTGTCAAGCCTTTAAACATGGGCCAATAGGCTAAACCAGAGAAAGTACTAACTCCCCCAATCCATCCTCCCTATGGAATGGCACCAGTTAAGATGTTTCACAGCAAAGGGACTCCAAAACAAATGGATCCTCCAGTTTTATGAACCTGGAGGGCTTAGGGGAGGGAGAGGGGAAAAGACTAGACGTGGAAAGTACTGACTACTGACTCAGAGTGAAGAAAAAGTGTCCTCAAGTTTCTTTGCCTTCACCTCCAGTTGGCAAGAGGTTTTGACATAAATGCCTTTGGAAGGCCTCCATAAAGACACAGGCAAATGAAGGCACCTGGGCTATGAATGCAGCTATGTATGAGAGGGTGACCAATCAGAGATCCTGAGTTCTAGACTGCAAGTCTCTTCAAAGACTGCAATGCATTGTCTATGTATCAACTCTGGTGTGAGGAGGGCAGCTCTCTCCCATGAGGTCTGCCAGGTAAAGGCTTTTTAGGTGTCTATTTATGTTAAGGCCTGAAGTATCACACATTGTATTTTTTTAAGTAGGCCCCATCGTGGAGCTCGAACTCACCACCTGAAGACCAAGACCTGAGCTGAGATCAAGAGTCAGAAGCTTAGGGGTGCCTTTGTGGCTCAGTCGGTTGAGCATCCGACTTCGGCCCAGGTCGTGATCTCGCTGTCTGGGAGTTCAAGCCCCGCCTCGGGCTCTGTGCTGACAGCTCAGAGCCTGGAGCCTGTTTTGGATTCTGTGTCTCCCTCTCTCTCTGCCCTTCCCCCACTCATGCTCTGTCTCTCTCTGTCTCAGAAATAAATAAACATTAAAAAAAATTAAGAAGAAAAGAGTCAGAAGCTTAGCTGACAAACACCCAGGCATTCCCCAGCCCCACAGAGCATTTTGCACTGAAGCTGGACTCCTCATCCTACAGTATGTAACCCAACATTGCCTAACCTCACTATTGAACCCTTAGCTTCTTGGGTGAAGGGACATCTATTCTTCTGTTTCCCACTCTAGTAATCCAAGTAATATTTCCTGATTGATTTTAGGGAGCTCACACTTATTTTCCTATTATTAAATTATACAGTCAGAAGGACCAGAAAATCCTTTTGTGATGGTGATGAGTTTTACATGAACAAATTTTGTAAATATCTCGAATAGAATAAGTTCCCAATAAATGTTGCTGCTCATAACAATCACCCAGGAAATACATTTGTTTTAAATATTGGAGGAAAATATAATTAGTAGATTTGGCAAGATAATAGGAAAAGAAGAGAAATCACAGTAATCTATTTCACCGAAGTAACCAGAATTCTTAGTGCCTGTTGAAATGTGCAGCTCAATATCTTGAGCCTAGGAATGATTAGAAATTGCTCCCTTTTCACTGCATAACTGGTAAGTCTGAAAAAATACTGAACATCAAACATCATTAGATCAAAATTTTGAAAAAAGGTTATACTTTTTCACACATAAAGAATTCAAAATGCCGTGCGAGAAAAAGTATGTCTTATTCTGGCAAACTAAAGTATATTTAATGCTCTCAAGTAAACTGTCACTGATGAAATGCCTGCCCCAAAACAATGAAAGTTACTGTAATGGAATCTATGCCAGCTTCCAATTTCCAGATGTGAATTTCCAAAGTGCTATTCAAGAGAAGAAAGGTCTTTTGCTGTAATCAGTAAAAATAATGGTGCTTTTCCTTATATACAGCCTTTATATCGTTTTGCTTTAATTCCATAAGGAATTAACCTGTATGTCTATCGTCTACTTTTGTCCCATCAGGTCGACCACAAAGAGGTATTCAGGGATGGAAAAAACAAACTTTATATGCACTTATGAGATACCACATTAATCAGATAAAACAGGAAAAACTGCCCAAATTAATTTTTTTTGTAACGTTTATTTATTTTTGAGACAGAGGGAGATAGAGGATGAACGGGGGAGGGGCAGAGAGAGAGGGAGACACAGAACCCGAAGCAGGCTCCAGGCTCTGAGCCATCAGCCCAGAGCCCGATGCGGGGCTCGAACTCACGGACCGTGAGATCATGACCTGGGCTGAAGTCGGACGCTTAACTGACTGAGCCACCCAGGCGCCCCTTGATTTTGTTTTTGAAGCAGAGAAACCAGGGAGAGTTCACATGACAACAAATTACCAGACAGATTCTTTAGTTCTTTGAACTATAAAATTATGGCACTAAAATGACTGAGTTGACATATTTGGGGATTTGATTACACAATGAATTTTATTTATTTAATATGTTTCTGGATATTTTTGTTGGATTTATAGTCTTTATTTTATTTTATTTATTCTTTTATTTTATTTTATTCTGTTTTATTTTATTCTTAATTCAGTGGCATAAATGATGTTTGTTAGATTTACTTTGAGGTTTTAATAGGCAAATAAGAAGTTGTATAAGTAAACTAAAGAACTCCATTATAAGAAGGCAATCTCTAGCCATTTTCTGTACAACTTGTATCTCAAGAAAAAGTTTTTTTTTTTCTCCACATAGTCATTTTTCAACAGTGTCTGAAATATTTAAATAAGGACTTTCGTGTTGGTTCACTTTCTGTCATTCCCTTATATTTAAATATATTATGCAGCATCTCAAGATATCTAATGAAAATGGCAAAGCTACTGAAACTTACAGATATGTTTTTTTTTCTTTTTCTTTTTTTTGGTTTAGATGTTCTTAACTTAGTTTTGCCTGTAAATAAAAGGTACCAAAACTTCACAATTTACTTTTCACGTTACATTAAGTGACTTATTTATTGCAAGCAAAATTTTCATATCTTGGATTTGGTTGTGATTATGAGATTTCTGCAGGCATTCTTTATTCTGTTATAGTCTCCACGGCATCTATCACATCAATTGTGGCATGCAAACCACAATTGTTTGCATATTGCAAATGCTTAATAAATTCTGATGTGTTTATTTAATGGAGTTTTTTTCTAATCTGACTAAAAATGTCCCCTTACTGATGCCAAACTATCCCTGAAATACAGTATCAGAAGTTTAGATTTATAGTTCGCATCAGCTAAAATTTTAACAGCTCAAAGCCTAGTTTTATCTACTGGAGATTAGGGTATTATTCATCCCATACAAGCTGAATTTATTATTATGTATTTTGCTCTTTGCAAATTGCCTGAGCATTTTTGAGAGAAACTAACAAATCAGCGTAATTCTTAAAGAAACAAAACTGTAAAAATAGTCTTGTCAACTTACCAAGATTCTTTTAAAAGGCCATTTTAAGAGCTGAATTACTGCAAGCTAATTTTATGATGGATGAAACAGTCACATCAAATAAAGTAAATCATCTTTTTTTCTTTTGACAGAAATTCCTTTTAAGTTCTTATCTAGTGAAAAGAAACTCAGTGAGCACAAAATACATCCATCAGTTCCGCCTTTTGAAAAAACTTAAGGAACTTAGAAAAATCATTTTAAAGATCAAGGATATGTAAGATCAGATTTCAAGAGAATCTCTGTTTGGTTTGGTATTGAAAGGCAATTGAGCTACTTAACATCACTCTGAATAGTTGAAAGGGAATTAGAACTTTCCACTCTCACAATTTGTGTCAAAAGAGAGAGTTAGGCCTGATGTACAGCAAGTATGAGTCACTAGAGGAAGTTTAGGTATTTAGATGTGCTTTGGTTTGATCAGTGTCTATGCTGGGCTGGTTTTTGTGTTTTGTTTGTTTTGCTTTTTAAGATTTTATTTTTAAGTAATCTCTACACCCAATTTGGGGCTTGAACTCAGAATTCCGAGATCAAGAGTCACATGCTGCACCCACTGAGCCGGTCAGGTGCCACTATGCTGGGCTGGTTTTTAAACAGACTTTTGATATTATCCCTGAAGGAAAACCCGAATAAGGTGTATTTGTTAGGTTTATTTTTTGTACCTGTGTGACAAATATTCTCTTGTTATTAGATGAGAATATATAGGATTTTTTTTTCCCTTTAAAGTTTACATTTCTGGTTTCATAAGTTCCTTTTTCTTTTGTTTACTCTTATTTCTTACACAACGTCTGAAGCAACTTCCAAAACCACAGTTAGACATCAAAAGTACAGAGACAGGGGGACAGAGGATCCTAAGAGGGCTCTGCGCTGACAGGCTGACAGCAGCGAGTCTGATGTCGGACTCGAACTCACATATCACAAAATCATGACCTGAGCCAAAGTAGAGACACTCAACGGACTGAGCCACGCAGTTGCCCCAAGGGTATTCTTCTTTTAATTGCAATGGGACCATATAGATAAAGTTATGTTCAAATTACTTAAGTTGCAGGTATACCTTCTTTACCTACTCAATTACCATGATGTGACCTAAGTACTCTCAGAATCCTGTTTGAAAGTGTAAAGCACGCGTGAATTATTCTTTAGGTCACTTTGCATTCTTTGCTAATTTACATAGTGCACCCCTCCCCCATCACCCTCAGCCCATCACTCAAGCTTTTCCTATAAAAGACTTAGAAAATTCAACATAATATTGAAGAAGAAGGGTTGGAGGACTCACTAATACTCAAGCCTTTCCTCTAAAAGACCTAGAGAAGCCAACATACTATTGAAGAAGAAAGGTTGGAGGACTCACTAATAGATTACAAGATATACTAGAAAGCTACAGCAATCAAGACCGTATACTATCTGTGAAAGAATCAACACATATATTTGGGGCTCCTGGGTGGCTCAGTCGGTTAAGCATCCGACTTCAGCTCAGGTCATGATGTCGCAGTTTGTGAGTTCGAGTCCTGGGTGGGGCTCAGTGCTGCCAGCTCAGAGCCTGGAGCCTGCTTCAGATTCTGTGTCTCTCCATCTCTCGGCCCCTCCCCTGCTCGTGCTCTGTGTCTCTCTGTCTCTCTATAATAAATAAACGTTGTAAAAAATTAAAAAAAAAAAGAATCAACACATACATCAAAAGTGCAGGATAGAGAGCCCAGAAATAGAACCATACAAATATAAGCAACTGATCTTTGGCAGGGGCTCCAAGGTAATTCGATGGAAAAATGGTAATGTTTTCAACAGTGGTGTTGGAACAATTGGCCATTCATATGCAAAAAAAGAACCTGGACATATAACCTACACTTTTCATAAAAATTAATTCAAAATAGATTATACACTCAAACATAAAATGCAAAACTGCAGATTTCTGGAAGGAAACAGCAAAAAATCTAGATGGTTTAAGTTTAGCAATGAGTTTTTGAATATAAATAAGTTTTTAAAGAAGTTGGACATTATTAAAATTAAAAACTGCCGTGAGAAATGCAGTGGTCACAAAGGTAACAAGTCATACTCTCATAGAAAATATTTGCAATAAAATACATTTCACATGAAGTAGTTTAAAGTAAATATACAAACAATTACTGAAACTTAACTTAAAAAAACTCAATAATAGATAAATTCAACTAAAAAAATAGACAAAAAATCCGAACAGCTACTTCACCAAATAAGATACATAAATGGCAAATAAACAAATGTAGAGACGTTCAATGGCATTTATCATTAAGAAATTGCAAATAAAAGAATTAAATATCACAACACACTTATTAGAATGGTTAAAGTGCAAAAATAAAAATAAACATGAAGATATCAATAGCTGGGGAGAAGGCAGCGCAAGAAATCTCCGTCATCACTGGTGGAAATGAAAAGTGATAAGCCACTTTTTTTTTTCTTACATTCAAGTTAGTTAACATACAGTGTAGTATTGATTTCAGGAGTAGAACTCAATGATTCATCACTTACGTATAATACATTAATATTGCCCATCCCAGCGCAGCACCCAGTGCTCATCCCAACAAGTGTCCTCCTTAATGCCCATCACCCATTTAGCCCATTCCCCCCCACCTCCCCTCCAGCAACCCTCAGTTTGTTCTCTGTAGTTAAGAGTTTTTCATGGTTTGCCTCCCTCTCTGTTTTTATCTTATTTTTCCTCCCTTTCCCTATATTCATCTGGTTTGTTTCTTAAATTCCACAGAGGAATGAAATCATACATTTGTCTTTCTCTGACTGAATTATTTCAGTTAGCACAATACATTCTAGTTCCATTCACGTTGCCACTTTTCATAAGATTTTGACAGTTTATTACAAAGCTAAACATAGTCTTACCATACAATCCCCTCAAGTACTTGTTCAACTAATCTGAAACATGTCCACACAAAAACTTGTGCACAAATGTTTATAATATCCTTATTTTTAATCATCATAAACTGCAAGCAACTAAGATGTCCTTCAATAGGTGACTGAGGTATGTCTCAATAAAAATAGTATCTCATGAAAATAAAAATGAAGTATCAAGTCATGAAAATACATGAATGATTCTTTAATGGCTATTACTATGTGAAAGAAGCCAATCTGAAAAAGTTACACATAAATAATCCCAATTATACTATATTCTGGAAAGGGCAAATTTATAGAGACAGCAAAAAAATAATAATAATAATCAGCGGAACCCAGAGTTTAGGCATAGGGAAGTGATAGTTTTATAGGTGAAACACAGGAAAACTTTTAGGGCACTAAAATTATCTTCTATGACACTAATGGTGAATACATGACACTATGTGTTTATCAAAACCCATTAACATTATAGCACAAAAAGTAGACTTTATTGTGTAAGACTTTCTAAATTCTTTTTTAATGTTCATTTATCTCTGAGACAGAGAGAGACAGAGCACAAACGGGAGGGGGCAGAGAGAAAGGGAGACGCAGAATCCCAAGCAGGCTCCAGGCTCCGAGCTCCGAGCTGTCAGCACAGAGCTGGACTCAATGCTCGCGGGGCTCGAACTCACGGATTGGGAGATCATGACCTAAGCCTAAATCAGATGCTTAACCGACTGAGCCACCCAGGTGCCCCATGTAAGATTTTCAATAGAAATAATTTAAAAGTTGGGGAAATCCCCAGATGGAATGCAGAACATGATGATAAATTTTAACTGTATTCCCAACGTATGAAACCACCTCACTAAAGGTGGTGGGTGGAGAGAGAGGTGCTGACTTAAGTAACTCTGGAAATGAAGAGAGTCTGTAAAAGTAAAAGAAGCAATACATAAGCACCATGGCCTAGACGTTGAAGTGATTTCCCTTGTGAGTACAAGTTAATATTTCTGATATTACTGTACATGAATATTAGAATTGGATAATTAAGTAAATGCATGACAGATTCTTACTGTTGGACTGGAAGTTTACAGATAAGCAATAATGAACAGTGTGGTAATGGATTATAGTTGGAGACATCAGTATGAACTCTTATTTAGCTTAATATAGAAACAGATAGTTACATAGAGAAATATTTGCATATGTATAAACAGTTATATAGAGAAATATTTATATAGATATATATATATATAAAGTTTAGTATTTCTTAATTATGTCATTTTTCTGAGAGGGACTAGAAACAATTACATCCGTTACATTGTACATGCCTAGTACACAAAACTTAGTTTGTATTATCATTCTTTGACAAAAGGAACCTAGGATCCTTGAAGAAATGATTGATTTTAGAACTGGGACAGGAAAAATATAATATGAACCTGAACATCGTGTAATGCCAGAAAGAACAGAAGTGAAAACACTTCCCTCCACACACACACTGATGGAGCTACATCAAAGGGACACAGAAATCAAATGAAAAAGCCCTCAGAGATCGAAGGTGAAATAATTTGAATACATAAAGAAGTACTGAGTTATAATCCAAATAATAAAAATATCCACAGGTTCATACTATTATAAATAAATGATTGAATAAATAATGTGGGGCAAAAGACAAATCACCCTTGCAGAATGTAGCTCTGCACTCCTTAACCATGAGCTGCTGAGAGTGATTTCCTTCTCAGAGTACTGGAAAGGGGAAGATATCAAAAGATATCAAAAGATATCTTTACAGTAGAGAGACCTAACAGCCGCTACTATAGCATTACAATCAATGTCAACATCAACAATGATAGGTCATGTTGAAAGTATACACCACTGATATGATGTGATAAAAAGGTACTTTATCTCTGTGGTCTACCTTTCAAAAACCCACAAGCTCAATCTAATCATGACAGGTATTTTATAAAATACCTGATCAGTACTCCTCAAAACTGTCAGGGTCATCAATAACATAAGCATATTCTGAGAAATTGTCAGAACCAAGTTAAACCTAAGAGACAGGGTGACTAAATATGATGTGGTATCCTGAAACAGAAAAAGATTATTGAGTAAAAACTAAGGAAATTTGAATAAAGCATACAATTTAGCTAATAATAATAATTTATCACTATTAGTTCATTAATTGTAACTAATATACTGTATTAATGTTAGATGGTAAGAAAAAGGAAAACTGAGTTTGGGTTTAATGGAAGATCTCTACTTTTCTGCAATTTTTCTGTAATTCTGAAAGTATTTAAAAAATAAAATTTATTTTCAAAATCTAAATATATTGGAAAAATCCAGTATTTACCCTGATCCCTCATTACCTGTACTTTAGAGTAACAAATTGTTGACAAAGATATTTTCCCCATTTTGACTTTTTTTTCTTAATTGAGGTAAAATTAGGATATAACATTATATGTTTCAGGTGTACAACATTATAATTTAACATCTGTAAACAACACAAAGTGATCATGACCAAAAGTCTAATAATCATTCATCACCATGCAATTGACCACATTGAGCCATTTCATCACTCCCCTCTTCACCTCTGGTAACCATCAATTATGTTTGGTTTTTATGATTTTGTTTTTGTGTTTTTTGTTTGTTCATTTGTTTTGTAGTTTAGATTCTACATGAGTAAAATCAGACAGTATTTGACTTATTTCACTTAGCTTAATACCATCAAGGTCTATTCATGTTGTCACAAATGGCAAGATTTATTCTTCTTTGTAGCTTAGTAGTATTCTTGTGTGTGTGTGTGTGTGTGTGTGTGTGTGCATTGTGTGTATGTGTGTGTGTCTATAAAACCCTTCTCTATCCATTCATCCACTGATGGACACTTAGGTTGTTTCCATTTCTTGTCAATTGTGAATAGTCTGCAATGAACATAGGGGTGCATATAACTTTGAATTAGTGTTTTCATATCCTTTGGATAAATATCCAGAATAGTAGAACAGATGGAAATATGCTAGATCTGTTCTTTATTTTTTGAGGAATCTCCTACCGTTTTTTACAGTGGCCACATCAATTTGCATTTACACCAACAGTGCATGAGAGTTCACTTTTCTCCATTTCCTCTCCAACACTTATTTCTTGTCTTTTTGATAATTGTCATCCTAACAGATATGAGATGATATCTCATTGTGATTATGATTTGCATTACCCTAATAATTAGTGATCATAATCATAATAATAATCTTTTCATGTTCTTTTTTTTTTTTCATCTTTTCACGTTCTTGTTGGATATCTGTATGTCTTCTTTGGGAAAAAAATGTCTATTGAGATCTTCTGTCTGTTTTTTAATAGAGTTGTTGTTGCTTTGTTTTGTTTTGATTTATTTTTATTTGTATGAGTTCTTTATATATTTTAGATATTAACCCTTTATCAGATATATAATTTGCAAATATCTTTTCCCAGTCAGTAGGTTGCCTTTCATTTTGACAAAGGCTTCCTTTGCCACACAGAAGTTTTTCAGTTTGATGTAGCCCCATTTGTTTATTTTTGCTTTTATTACATTTACCTTTGCAGTCAGAGCCACAAACACATCACAAAAACTGATGTCAAAGGAGTTACTGCCTATGTTTTCTTCTGAAAATTTTATGGTTTTGAGTCTCACGGTCAACTCTTTAATCCATTTTGAGTTAATTTTTGTATACAGTGAAAACTGTGATCTAGTTTCATTCTTTTGCATGTATCTGCCCAGTTTTCCCAGCACCAATTATTGAACAGACTGTCCTTTCTCCATTGTATGTTCTTGACTCCTTTGTTATATATTAATTGTCCATATTATATGTGGATTTATTTATAGTATCTCAAATTCTGTTCCATTAATCTGTATGTGTGTTTATGCCAATACCGTACATGTTGATTGCTATAGCTTTGTAATATAGTTTGAAATCAGAGAATGTCATAATTACAGATTTGTTTTTCTTTCTCAACATTCTTTTGGTTTTCCAGATCATTTGTGGTTTCATACAAATTTTAGAATGATTTATTCTAGTTCTGTCAGAAATGCCATTGGGGTTTTGATAAGGATGGCATTGAATTTGTACATCGTTTTAGGTATTATAAACATGTTAACAATATTAATTCTTCTAATCCATAATCACAGAATATCTTTATCAGTGTCTTGCAATTTTCAGTGCACAGATGTTTCTTTTTATAGAATTATTCCAGTTTTTCAATTAAGTGGGAGATACAAAATTAGAAGGTCCCCATTTTGTAACACTTAATTAAAATAATAGGTTAATGATAATCAGTATCTGTTAACATCTCAAAGAAAGACCAAGCCAATTACTATGTTCCTGATGAAATTACCACAATCAAGAGCTATTCTTGACCAAAAATTGAAAAATAGTCCAATATCTAAGTAGTAATATATAGGCAATATAGTAGATCTAAGTACCAATTTATACAGGAAAGGTATGAAATGCGTACTTATAGGAAATATTTATGAAAATGTATAAAAGATATATCAAATACAGAGATACAAAAATGAGTTCAAGTATAGCATGAGGATGCAATAAAAAAATTCAGATTGTGAAAACTCTATGGAAAATATGACTCAACTTCTTCAAAAAAATGTTCAAGGAGAACAAATGTTATCAAGGAGGAATCTGTAGAATATATGTGTGTGTGTGTATATATATATATATATATATATATATACATACATACATACATATATATACACACACACATATATATATGTATATATATATGTATGTATTTCATAGATATAATAGCCAATTGCCATGTTTAAAACGTATGAGATCCTGGTTCAAACAAACAATTCTTAACCATAAACAAATAAGTAAATAAACATACATAGCAAATAAGAAGTACATATGTACATGTTTATGAAACAATTGAGTAAATTTGAGCACTGACTAGACATTTGATGATATTAAGCTAAACTATTGGTGAGAAATGTTGAAATATTTGAGATTTTATGTCAAATATTCAATTTGTGTTGCACTGCTTTAAAAATCTCAGCTTTTTAACAGCAATAATGGTATGGCAGCTCATTTTTTTAAATAGCATCTTTATATGTTAAATCTATGTTCTAAAATATTGCTGATAAAATGAGATGACTTAATAATTGTTGAAATTGTATGATGCCCTCATGTAGATTCAAATTATTCTCTGTATTTTACAAACATATAAACTTTCTCAAAATTGTAAGTTTAAAAAATTAATGAATAAAGTGTAAGTCCCTGGGAGCCCTTTTAATATTTTATAAACACATTCTTTGCTACAGCTAACTACCACAGCATAATAATTGATTCTGATTATAATAGAATCTGACTTCTGTATGAATTGATTGGTAAAAATAATTCAATGCATTCACAGGATACTTTATATAGTCAGACACACGCATATACACAAACGTGGTGTAGAGAAAACATATGCTATGTAACTTCAATTTTAGCTTATAAATTAATAAAGGTTTTAGAAAAATTATAAATGTAAGTGTGCAACAATCTTATAATACACAGACTTCCCTGTGTCAATATATATCAAGCTGTTACTAGAATACAGTATTATTATTTATTATTAGAAATTATCTTTTCCTAATATTTATTCTTATCCTCTACCAGTCTGACTCATGCCTTTTCATTACCCTTTTGCATCTCTTTTCACATGGTTCTTAAACATTGATGTTCTCCAGCATTGTAGACTCAGGTCTTTCTTCTTTTTTTATAGTTTTGTTCCCCACATCCAATATCTCCTGATTTTCCATATATTTAACAATTACCAATAAACTGATGAATCCCAAATTCATAAAACAGTACAAATGCTGTTCTTTATTTTTAAACTCCACTAAACAGCATTTCTCCTTAAGATCCTTGGAAACTACTAACCTTTTTGAAATATCTTGTCACCTTACTCATGGAGAAATCCAGGATAAATAAGTTCCAAAAAAAAAATAGTATCTCTACTAGTCCTGAAATAAATTACCTAAAACAATCATTTAGTTAAAGTACTGGGAGCAGGGAGAGACTAATTAGCAATATTCATTAAAAATCATACTGCGTTCAACTTATTTTAGTAGGCATTACATGATAAACTATCTTTTTGCTATTCACTCATTCATTCATTCATTCATTCTTTCATTCTGATATCTGATCTTATTCATTTGTTCCTCTTATAACACTCTCTTCTCTGACTGGACTCAGACTTTGCAGTAGAAGCTCTCGGCGAAGACAGCCTCTGTCTCTTGGCAATCTGTTCCTGGTGTTTTTCTTTGGCCTCCTTCATTCTCCTGGCCAAAAGCTTAGCATATTCTGAGCCTCTTCCTTGTTTTTCTTCTGGCGCTGCTTCTTCAAAGCAATGTGCCAATGTTTGTGTTGGAGGACACATGGAGTAACAAGATGCTGAATCTTGGATGCTTTGGGTCGAGGTTTCTTACCTTCTTGGTTTAGGGGCTTTCTCACACACAATGATGGACGTTATCTTCCTTCAAGAGATTGAAAACTTGCAGATTCTGCTAGCTCTTTTGGGCCCCGGACGACAAGGCACAGTAGTATCAGTGAGTCCAGGAATATCCTTCTCCTCTTTATTCACAATGACCCAGTTGACAACACTGAGATTGGCATCCACAATGCAACCCCGAATGGATTTGTGATTTCTTTCTCCAGTCCTCATTGGTCGGTAGCAGGAATGCCCCTTACTCAGCAGTAGGCGGACACGGCCAGTGTCAAGACCCCCTGCTTCATGGGGGAGCCTCGTTTGTTATTGCCACCAGTGATTCGGACCATGTAACCCTCCATTCTTCCCCTAAAGCATCAGCAGCAACTTCTGTGGCCATTTGCTTCTCATGAAACATACGAAGGTTGTGTTGTCTACTTCAATGAGTTTCTGACAGCCAGGAGCTGCGAAAGAGATGTTCAGCTTCATCCTGAAGCAGCCCACTACCTCTGAGGTGCCAAGAAAAAGAGTTCTCTTTGCTCTTTATAATGGCATCAAAATGGCAGTCTCAGAAAAATCTTGCAGTAAAGAGAATAGGTTAGTATTACTTACCTCAGTGCTTTCCAATTTGAACCTCGTAATATTTTCCAATAATGCAACACATTTTAAAGTCTAAAAAATTAGGATTTTGTGTTATACACTCTAGGAAACCTTTGTGGGGACTTAAACCCTCCTTTGGAAATACCTCCACAAAGTGATAAGTCTGTGCCGTGTGTGATACTTCAATTGGTGGTGGCAGACACAGGTAACCTCTCCTTTGATACTTCAACTGGAAAATGTCTGGGGCTGAACTGGAAAGCAATTCAGTTCTGCCTTTTAACTGAAGATTCAAATGAACTCTGCTTTGGCCAATTCTTATGAGGCACATGCTTGTTTTATGAAACAAAAAAAAGAAACAAATATTTCAATGTATTCTCAATTGTCAAAAAATGAAGTAGAAACTACATACAAGTAAAACTGTGGAAAAATAGATGGTCTGCCTTAATTATGTCCAATAAATATTTTAAAATTTCTCTGAGGTATTTAATTAAATGATGATTTTTTTTATATCTGCCTTTGTCTTACTGCTTTATTTATTTATTTATTTATTTATTGCTTTTTTTATGGGAGCTGAGACTTATGGAACATGATTTTACATGCTTTTCATCTTAATGATAATAGCCAGTTTTTCCTCTTGTAAAGTATGTAGAAAGGAAATAAATGGAATCAATATTTTTTTAAAAGGAATTATCAAATCATGCACTCAGTGCAATCTTATTTTTGTTCTGATTTCTAAAGTAGTTTCACTTTGTAGATATGAATACTCACATATTAGAAGTGTAAGAAGAGACTATGTTTTTTTCTAAAACTAGTTGTTTTTGCCTGTTACTACCAACCTACTACTTTGTCACAAGAAAAACAATTCCCAAGATGTTCCTCAATTGTTTTCTTTGCACGTAATCAAAATTTTACACATTTCTAACATTAGAGGAATAAATGGAAACAAACCATCAAAATTACTGAGCTCAATAATGATATACATCACACTTCAAAAAAGTACAAATGAATTCAAGACAGAACCCTTTTAAATAGATGCCTCAGGAATCAAAATCTTAATGTCAGACACTTATATTACAATTAAAAAATGCCAATTGTCAGGTACTTAGACCATAGAAGACTCCTTTCATCCCATGAACACAACTAGATAACTATCAAATCATCTTACATGCCCCAGAAAGTGACCCGAAGACTGACAGAACAAGCTCCAGAATTAAAGGGAGAGAAAAGGCCACAATGAAGAAGGTAGTAAGTACAGAGATGGGGTTTTGGGGGAGAAACAAAGTGCTGTGGAGAGGAGGGAGCTGTGGTCACAGGAAAGGGTGAGAGAGAGGGGCACACAGGGGAGCACACAGGAGAATGCTTCCTCAAAGCCACTGGCTTGGTAAACAAAAGGGGTGGAATCTCATGAGTTCTTGCAATCAGTGGAGCTTAAAGCCTGGAGTTTTAAAGGCCCATGAGCTTGGCTGAGAGGACACTGTGCTGCTTCTGGAGAAAAGCCAGGTAAACAACCCAGGGGCAGACAGCATAGAAACAGCAGTCTGAAAAATGCCTGGGGCTCCCTGGGTCTTCTCAGAGTGTATCCATCCCTAAGAGGCAGCATTCACAGAGATGCCTCTCTGGGAACAAAGGAGCTGACCAGTACTATTTCCCTCACAAGTTCCTCAACGTAAACACAGCGCCACCTGTGGGAAGAAACACAGCGCTGCCATAGGCTGCCTAACTTACATCAACCTCACTCCCTTAGCTCCCATGGATCTGCCATAATCAATCAAGCTTGCCCCAGTCCCTCCCCAAGAAGACCAACACAAACCCTGCTCACACCACATCTCTGACCAAAGAGTTCTGCAGGGCTTCAGTTCTGGTGGAGTTGGTGTCAGGTCTCATTTAACAAGCAGAGCAGAGCATACCTAATTAAAACTCAACCATATTCAGGGCAGGGACCAAATACTGCCCACTACAGGCAAGGGTAGCCCTTGCAGATGACTGGCCTGAAGGATAGAGCAGTGAAAACATGACATAGAACACATGCACCACACACCAGAGACACTCCCTGCCTTGCCAGGTCCTGGGCACTACAGGAACTCTTCTTCATAAGGCCATTATGTTGAGAAACAGTATAACTAGATTTTGTAACACGGGGGTGGGGGGGGGGGGGGAGGTAGAGACTTGCACAAAATGCCAAGACACAAAAATTTATTCCGAGTGAAAGAACAAGATAAGTCCACAGCCAGAGATCTGAGTGAAACAGATACAAGTAACATGCCTGATGGAGAATTGAAAGCAATAATCATAAGGATTCTCACTGGGCTGGAGAACAGAATAGAAGACATCAGGGAGACCCTTATCACAGAGATAACAGTTGAAAAAGAATCAATCAGAAATGAAGAAAACAATAACTGAGATTGTAAGCAGGATTGATGGAATGAACAACAGACTTGAAGAAGCAGAGAAATAAATTAGTGACATAGAAAACAAAATAATGGAAAATAATGAAGCTGAACAAAAGAAAGAATTATGAAACATGAGAATAGACTTGGGGAACTCAGTGACCCCATCAAACATGATAAAATTTATACTATAGGAGTCTCAGAAGAAGAAGAAGAGAGACAAGGGGGCAGACATTTTATCCCAAGTAATAATAGCAGAAAACTTCCCTAACCTGGGGAAGGAAAAGGAGGCACAAAGAACTCCCATCAAAATTGAAACAACAGGCCAACAAGACATATTGTAATTAAATTTGTAAAATATAGTGATAAAGAAAAAATCTTAAAAGCAGCAAGACAAAAGAAGCCCCTGACTTACAAGGGAAGACCCATAGCACAAGCTGAAGATCTTGCAACAGAAACTTGGCAAGTCAGAAGGGAGTAGAATGGTATATTCAATGTGCTGAATGGAAAAAATCTGCAGCCAAGAAAACTATACAGCAAGGCTATCATTCAGAATAGAAGGAGAGATAGTTTCCCAGACAAACAAAAACTAAAGGAGTTTGTGACCACTAAACCAGTCCTGCAAGAAATATTAAAGGAAGTGGAAAGACAAACATGACAAAGACTAGAAAAGAACAGAGAAAATCTCCAGAAACAATGGCAAAACTAGTAATGAAATAGTTATTAATACATATCTATCAATAATTAATCTAGGGGTTCCTGGGTGGCTCAGTTGGTTAGGTGTCTGATTTTGGCTCAGGTCATGATCTCATGGTCCATGGGTTTGAGCCCCTCATCAGGCTCTGTGCTGACAGCTCAGAGCCTGAAGCCTGCTTCAGATTCTGTGACTCCCTCTTTCTTTATCTGCCCCTCTCCCACTTGTACTCTGTCTCTCTCTTTCTCTCTTTCAAAAATAAATAAACATTAAAAAATTTTATATAAAAAACAATTACTCTGAATGTAAGTGGACTAAATGCTCCAATAAAAAAAAAAAAAAACATAGGATATATGGATAAATAAACAAGACTGATTTGTATGCTGCCTACAAAAGACTCATTTTAGATGTAAAGTCACATGCAGATTGAAAGTGAGAAAATGCCAAACATTTATCATGCAAATGATTGTCAAAAGAAAGCTGGAGTAGCAATACTTACATCAAACGAACTAGACTTAAAAACACAGACTGTAAAAAGAGATGAAGAAGGGCATTATATAATCATAAAGGGACAATCAAACAAGAAGATGTAACAATTATAAACATTTATGCTTCCAAAATGAGGCACCCAAATATATAAAACAATTAATGACAAACCTAAAGTAACTCATTGAAAACAATACAATAGTAAGGGACTTTAACACCCCACTTACATCAGTGGACAGATCATCCTAACAGAAAATAAACAGGGAAACAATGGCTTTGAATGACACACTAGGTCAGATGGACTTAACAGATATATTTAGAACGTTCCATCCTAAAATAGCAGAATGCACACTCTTTTCAAGTACACATGGAACACTCTCTAGAATATATAATACATGCTAGGTGTCAAAACATGCCTCAAAAAATTTAAAAAAAAGATTGAAATCATACTATGCACCCTTTCTGACTACAACACTATGAAACTTGAAGTCAACAACAAGAAAAAATTTGGAAAGACCACAAATATATGAAGGTTAAACAACGTGGTACTAAACAATGAATTGGCCAACCAGGAAATAAAAGAAGAAATTAAAAAATACATGGGAACAAATGAAAATGAAAACAACAATAGTCCAAGATGTTTGGGATGCAGCAAAAGCAGTCTTAAGAGGGAAATACATAGCAATACAGGTCGACCTCAAGAACCAAGAAAAATCTCAACTACACAACCTAATCTTACACCTAAAAGAACTAGAAAAAAGATAATAAATGAAGCCTAAAGCTAGCAGAAGGAAATAAATCATACACATTAGAGCAGAAATAAATAATAGAGTAGTAAACAAAAAACCCAGAACAGATCAATGAGACCAAGAGACCAAGAACTGGTTCTTTGAAAAAATTAGTAGAATTGATAAAATTCTAGCCAGATTTATCAAAAAGAAAAGAGAAAGGACCAAAATAAATAAAATCACAAGTGAGAAGGCAGAAATAGTAACCCAAATCATAGAAATACAACCAATTATATGAAAATATTATAAAAAACTATATGCCAACAAATAGGACAACATGGAAGATATGGATAAATTCCATATGGTATTTAGAAATGGTAGAAACTACCAAAACTAAAACAGGGAGAACAGGCAGATAACCAGCAAAGAAATTAAATCAGTATTCAAAACACTCCTAACAGGGGTACCTGGGTGGCTTAGTCAGTTAAGTGTCTGACTTCAGCTCAAGTCATGATCTTGGAGTTTGTGAATTTGAGCCCCATATCGCGCTCTCTGTGTCAGTGCAGAACCTGCTTTGGATCCTTCCCCCTCTCTCTCGGCTCTATGCCCCTCCCCTGCTTGGGCTCTCTCTCTCTCTCTCACCAACGGGTTAACAAAGCTTAGGGGGGAAAGCTGCCACAGGGCAATAGCGCTCAGTGTTAAAGCATAGAGCAGAAAGACACTTCAAAAGGACGAAAGCTTGGGAGAACAAGCAGAGGTGGAAAGGTGCCACAGCAGGGTGAAAACGCCCAGAATTCATCATTAAGTAAAACAAAGCAGAAAGCAGAAAGCCACTACAGGGCAAAAATGCCCAAAAATGCCCAGAGCTAATTAGCAAGAAAAATGCCTTGTTAACCCTGAGGTAACATGCTCTATCTGTCTTAGCCCCTAGAAAAGCTAAGGTAAACAGACACAGTGCCTGGTACCTGAAGTAAATGGCTGTCTGCTTGGCACCAGGACTTTGATTTGTATTGACCCTAACCCCTACCAAAGGATACCTTTGAAGCCCCCTTTCTCTCACACGCATGAGTTAACGATCATTGTTTTATTGTCTCTTTCTGCATGTCCATGATGTATGAAAGCCTTCAGATCCTAATAAATACTGAGCAAAGACCCTTACTCAGGGCTCTTGTCTCCTCCTGGACATTTGCCTCTCTCATATTCAATTCTGTGCCTGCTCTCTTGCTGGACAAGAGAGAACTCCAGACTCAAAGTCTGTGAACAGAAAAACAAAGCTGGAAGCATCACAATTACAGACTTCAAGTTGTATTACATAACTGTACTGATAAAAAAACAGTAGGGCACTGTCACAAAAATAGAGACATAGATCAGAATAGATAGAGCAGAGCAGAAAACCCAGAAATGAACCCACAGTTACATGGTCAACTAATCTTTGACAAAGCAGAAAAGAATATCCAATGGGAAAAATACAGTATCTTCAACAAAAGGTGTTGGGAAAGCTGGACAGCAACATGCAGAAGAATGAAACCAGGCCACTTTTTTACTCCATACACAAAAATAAGTTCAAAATAGATTAAAGACCTAAATGTGAGACTCGAGTCAATAAAAGTCTTAGAGGAGAACACAGGCAGTAACCTCTTTGACATCAGCCATAGCAACTTCTTTCTAGATATATCTCCTGAGGTAAGGGAAACAAAATAAAAAACTAACTATTGGGACTTCATCAAAATTAAAAGCTTCTGCACAGTAAAGGAAACAATCAACAAAACTAAAAGGCAACCTACAGAATGGGAGAAGACATTTGCAAATGTTTCCTTTGCTGTGCAACAATGGAATATTACTCAGCCATAAAAAAGAATGAAATCTTGCCATTTTCAACAACATAGATGGAGCTAGAAAGTATTATGCAAAATGAAATAAGTCAGTCAGAAAAAGACACATGCCATATGATTTCACTTATGTGTGGGATTTAAGAAACAAAATAAATGAGCAAGAGGGGAAAAAAGAGAAAGGAAGGCAAACCAAGAAATTGATTCTTAACTATAGAGAACAAACTGATCGTTACCAGAAGGGAGGTTCATAGGGGAATGGGTAAAATAGGTGATGGGGATTAAGGTGTATACTTGCTGTGATGACCACAGGGTATTGTATGGAAGAAGCTAATATGGAATTTAAGTAAAAACTTTATACACACACACACACACACACACACACACACATATATATATATATACATGTTCACGTTCAAATAGTTTCACATAGGAGCCAGATCACATAATTCTGTTGCATTAAAAAGGAAAAACTAATTTGAAAATCTAATTTGAAAAATGTTATCACATTCCTATTAAAGGCGATATATTCATGTCTATGATGAGATAAAAATTTCCCACCATTAAAACCCAAGGTAAAAATATTGTCTAAACTGGTATATCTAGGATACTTAACATTATTTTTTTTCCTTCCAGGTTTCCATGGAAACTTAAAGGGAAAGTGATAAAAAGGAACAAGATAAGAGTAAAAATAGAAAATAAACTTTTATATTATATGGTATATGCTTTAGGCAAATGTGGCTGCAGTATTTAAATATGCTATGATGACGCCATTTTAAGTGACACCTTAAAACTGAGGAAAATCAGAACCACCAGGTGGATGTTATTTAACAAGTAACACTTTATGTTTTCTAGTCTAAATAATTTTAATAATGTGAAGGTAGGTGGTTAAATAAAAATGGAGCAATGGAATTGAGTTTCCTGTCACTGAAAAAGGCATTTTTTTGAGTAACAATATTTACTTAAATGTAGTGAAATAATTTCAACTTGTTAATAACAAAGAACTGTTTATATGCATCTCTAAGATTTGGATTACACTATATTATACATAATTAGAAAACAAGTAAATTAGTATCAAACAAATGGGTTTTGAAATTTTTCAAAGTTCCTTTATTCTTACTAGACTTTCATTATTTCATATTAACACCTAAATCTTTTTTTTTCAGGTTTATTTATTTTAAGAGAGAAACAGAGACAGAGACAGAGAAAGTGATCAGGAGAGGGGCAGAGAGAAGAAAAGAGAGAATCCCAAGCACAGAGCCCGACATGGGGCTCGATCCCACAGACCATGGGATCATGACCTGAGCCAAAATCAAGAGCTGTATGCTTAACCAACAGAGCCACCCAGGTGCCCCTAACAGTTAAATCTTATCACATATTACCTTCTAGTTCCAATTTTTCTATGCTAGACTAGAACAGCATCCGTTCCTGTCTGTAACTGTTTTTCTCTACTTAAAGCTTATCCTCAGGAAGATCATAAGCCTCATGCTGAGCCCCCAACATGAAAATGACTATTTAAATGCAATAATGCGAGAGGAGAAAGGCAGCTCTGTTGGCCATTAAAACCCTTAAATTTACAGTTGACCTAGAGATTCTGTGTATACTAATTTTTGGTGAATTCAAAAAAATATTTGTGGCATGCCAACCACATGACAGTCACTGGTTATTTACCGAAGATAGTTTTGAAAGAAATGCGTGTGCCTCCTGACTCCCAAAAGGAACTTATAATATAGTGGCAAAGGTGGACAATGAACAAAAAAATAATTGCACAAATATTTAATGAGTAGGCTATATGAAAGAAACGTTCAAGTTACAGTGGAAGCTTTTATCAGGGCAATTTAACTTACCCTAACAGTAAGGAAGACTTGTTTGAAGAAGTAATATTTGAGCTCTTTCCTGAAGGGTAAAAGGAAGCTAGCTAGAAAAAGATGGGGAGTGAAATTTTCTTGCCTGTCTGCTTTGGGAAGCGTGGCATTCTTTTAATGGAGACCAGTCCTACTCCCAATTGAAGATAAGGTATACACTTCAAATATTCTTGAGAGAGATAACAACAGTGACTTGAAATGCAGTTAAAGAATAGATATGTGATTGATATTTGATCTTTTAGGAAGAGAAAAAATAGATTTTGATGGCCAAGTTTGCAGTGAAAGACAGAACCTTAGGACAACATTTGAAATAAATATGGGATTCCTGGGTGGCTCAGTCAGTTGAGCGTCCAATTCTTGATTTCAGCTCAGGTTATGATCCCAGGGTCCTGAGATTGAGCCCCACATCAGGCTTTGCATTGAGCGTGGAGCCTGCTTAAGATTCTCTCTCTCTCTCTCTCTCTCTCTCTCTCTCTCTCTCTCCCTCTGCCCCTCCTACCTGCTTGCACTCTCTCATTCTCTAAAATAAATGAAAGAAAGAAAGAAAGAAAGAAAGAAAGAAAGAAAGAAAGAAAGAAAGAAAGAAAGAAATTAAAAGGAACATAATAAAAGGGAAAGATGTAGAAATTCATTGAGTTTTCTTCAATAAACACTAACCTAGGCATTGTGTTGAGGATATTAACACATCATACGTGAGTTTTTAGCTCTCAAGTATCTTACAATCTATTAGGGAGGTTGTTCAATAAATAGAGCCCATTCATGTAATACGGTAAGTGCTAACGAAGAGGACTGAACAGGATAATGAGAGAACCAAGAAGGAGGCACGCAGAGCTGTGCCCCTGCTCTACTGCTCTAAAGTAGGTTCCTAGACTAGAGATCTTCTGAGCGCCACTCTGTTAGTCCCCAAACTTTATGAGGACAGAAACTCCTTTGCTCAGGACCTCAGGCTATGTATCCCTTCATCTGGGTATTGACTTGTCTCCTTTAAAATCCTTTGTAAAGAAACTGATAATCTAGTGAGTACATGGTTTTCCAGAATTCTGTGACACCCCTCCCCCACAGTAAGTTAATCAAAGCAGAGGAGGGAGTTGTGGGAACCGCCAAACTGTAGTCAGTAGGTCAGAAGCACAGATTAACAACTTGGGCTTGCAATTGGCATCTGGAGTAGAAGATAGTAAAAAAAACTGAGTCCCTGAGCTGTGGAATCTAATGCTTTCTCTGGGTAGATAGTGCCCGAATTAAGTTGAATGATAGGACAGCCAGCTGATGTCAGGACATTGCTTAGTAGTACAAGGAGCTGCACCACTCTCCACCCCCACATTGAAAGTGGTGAAAGAACAATTAAGAACAACCAATCTATGCTACCTGGACTTAAAGAAGTAATTCTATATGGGGGATAGAGATGAACAAATATTAACTACAGGGGAGAGTGTGATATTTATAATAGTGTTATTGTAGTACTTAGAAAGGCTCACGGCCTAAGGGATGGATTCATAAATGAAGTGATATTTAGGCTAGGATTTGAGACAAAATAAAAAAAAAAAAAAAAAAAACATGAGTTAGACAAAGATTGCTGTGGGATCCGGGAAAAACGATGCTCTAAATTAAGGAAATAATACGTGCCAAGGCCAGCAGCGAAAGAGCATAAAATGTTAGAACAAAAGTCTGGTGGAAATGGAGTTGTAGGGTTCAAGAGGTAGGTATGAAGGAGAGGAGGGGATGAGAGCTAAATAGGATAAAATATCCTCAAGGCCTTGGAAGCCACATGAATAAACTGGAATCCATACTGCAGTAATGTGGAGTCACTCAAGTGTTTAAAGCTATCAGATGCTACAATCATATTTAAGTTTTACAATCATAACTCTGGCTACAGTGTGGATGTTTGGTGGGAAGGACTGGCCAGGAGTCCAAGCGACATTTGCTGATGGCCTGGACTATGGGAAAGTGTTGCAATGGAGAGGAAAAATTGATGTATATGCCTTAAATGCTTTAGGTTTAATTTACCCTTACATGAATTTACATATTTGGGAAAAATACTTATGATGTTTCAGAAATAGTAAACGTTCTTAATAGCCTTATAAAAGCAAACTGTTTAAGACTCCTTTTCTCAGTTGTAAATTGGAATAGTACTACAACTAATGTAAATACTACTTGTTTTGTTCTTAAGATATCATAGAAGAGCTCATATTTAAATATCTTCTCAAAAACGCTTTTAAAAAAAATTAAAAAGAAAAGGGGTGCCTGGGTGGCTTAGCCAGTTAAACGTCTCTTGGTTTTTGCTCAGGTCTTGACCTCATGGTTCATAAGTTCGAGCCCTTCATTGGGCTCTGCACTAACACACACAGCCTGCTTGGGATTCTCTCTCCCCTTCTCTCTCTGCTCCTCCCTGGCTTGTGCTCTCTCTTTCTCTCTCCTCTAAATAAATAAATAAATAAATAAATAAATAAATAAATAAACAAATTTTAAAAAAGACTTTTAAATATCTTCTCAGAGTAGAGTTAGGATATGGATATACCAAGATTATGGGTAAGAGCTTTTCTGGTAAAAGACAAAGTATCAGCTCAAATAATATGCAAGTGCTGAGTATGAAAGAGACACTACAATTCAGGGAATATAAATTCAATTAGTGGGACACAGATTAGAAAACTAAATTGAAACCAGTTGTTAGATAATCTTGATATGAGTCAGAAAATTTCCACTTAATCTTGTAGACAGTAACTAATGGATTTTTTTTTTTTTGTACAAAAGTACATAGTGTGCTGATTGCAGAAGAAATGGCTTTTCAGTTTTATAAGGTGAAAGACAGGTTCAGATTATTTTAGATATTAGAAGTAGAATAGTTCTGTCTGAAATATTTTGTGTTGACTCCATCTGAGAATTTCTGAAAAGAAGTAGAAAAAATTTCATAAGTGGTGGTGATGTCGATGTTTGTTGAAAATAATTGAAAAGTCATTGACGCCTCTTTTACTGTGAACAAAGGGAAGGCAGAGATATGAGAGAAAATTGAATCTCATGCTAAAGTTTTTGTAGAAAGCTGAGCTACTGTCTAATAGTGATAGATGATAGTGTTGATGGTCTGGATTAAATAGAAAGGGTGCGTGAACATTGAAAAAGGACAGGTTGTTGAGATGTGGTGACTTAATAATAGTGTGTAAAACCCTTAGGAAGCAAGGATTTTATGGCATCTTCCTCAGTATTCCATGAGAAAAGGGAAGTAGGATAATCATGATCTTTAGAACTAAAGACATGAATTGTACTTTTCACCAGGAAATTTCTGAGTCCATGTCACAGATTTAGTACTTCAAATGGAAAATATTTGAAAAACCCTGGTCTGAGAGCTGTCAATGTGGTATGGAAACTCAGGTTAAAAAAAATACAATTGGTTAAGTTCTGGTATGTCTGAAAATGGGAACAAATTACAAGTAATTCCATTACCACCTACTTATTTCAAATGAAGAGAAAGGAAATAATACAAGTTATAACTATTAGAGCAAACCCTGGTAATTAATTTCAACTTGGTTCCTTTTTGAGTCTTCCACAGTATACACATTATATAGAATTTTCTTTATTGGGATTTAGGGTTGTTTCAATGACTGAATTACGTAAAACTAATTTCAGTTATGATAAATGTTATTTAAATTGAATTGAAACATGAAATTCAACCAGTTTATTAATTTTATGCTTTTAGATGAATTGATACGTCTGTGCCCTTTATGAGCCAATCGTGCCATTACTATGTTCAATTTTTCCCACAATGAAATAATCTTTATTCATGGCCCTCTAAAGCAGTAATAGAGATAACACTGAATATGATTTAGCAGAAAATGTTTGCAACTTCAGATTAAAGATACTATTTTATACTCAAAATATACCATTCTAGTAATATTTTAGCTCATTTGTAATAAAAAGCAAAACCTAATTTTTAACAATATGATTTTAAAGTGAGGCTTAATTAAGGGAACTTCTATGATGTAAAAAATGAAATATAAAAAAGAAAAAACAACAACAACAAAAGAAAAACTGTATACCTACAAAGAAGAAAAAAATAGCATGAATTCAGCAGGCATGTGTGTTTGATTCTGAGTATTTCTGGCAAGATTTTGTTGAATCCATAATATTTAAGTTTTCCTGTAAAGTATGTTGTATGTTTTCTCTCTTTAAAGGAGTGTTCTTTTAAAAACAATTGCAGCAAAACCTATCAAGATATTGTGAGGTCGGCATGGCCAACTTTATCCCTCTCTTGGATATTAATAAAAGCACAAATATAGTATTGCTGTTTTTATTGCTTTCAGTAAGCATGGAAAGAGCCAAAGGGGAGAAAAAATTTATAAGAGGCACCAAAGTTAAGACATAAACCTGTTCCAAATTTGTGACAACTTGGTAGTGAAATCTCTTACCTTGATCCCAGTAGAAATGCCCATGTAATCACTTACCAATCTGAATACCTACAGTTCATTCAGTAGTTGGGAGATAAGGAAAGAGGGAGTTGTTTACTCAGGAGCCCTCTGGCAGTGTTTCTCAAATATTTTTTGCACAAAATTACCAGAAACCTTGTTAAATGTAACTTTTTGTTCCCATCCCCTATACATTGTGGTATGCTTGCACTGAAGTTGTCCAAGATATGCAATTTAACAAGTTCCCTAGTTGATTCTGATATGATACCAGACCAGAGTTAAGAGGCATAGCTAAAAACCATATAAATAACCAGTGCTTTAACTTTCCTGGAATCCAAACTTTTCTCCCTATAAACTGGGTCCACTGTCAGGCTTATCTTAATGTTTATAGGGTAATAATAATAGTGATAGCTAAAATGTATTAAAAGTGTCTTTGTTCCCAGCACGGTTCTGGGTATTTGATGTCTGTTGGCACTTTTAAATTTCTGATACAATTCTCAAATGCAGGTCGTATTATTATTGTACTCAGAAGATAAGTAAATGGAAGCTGAAAGATATTGAATAATTTGCTGGAAGCCACACCAGTAAGTGGCAGAGCAAGAATTCTAGTCCTGCTGGACTGGAACCTAAATTCTCTTATAATCATGACACTGTTCTGAGACAGCAAGTAATGGTTCTTGCTCCCATGTCAATTCTCTGCCTCTACATTTCGTAGATTCCCTTGTCCTTTATCTTCCTGTTACCTTCAGCCAAGGGAGATCCCCCGGGGAGACTGCAGGGCAAGACAAAGGCAAAGCCAAGCGTTCTTCTCCCACTTAGGCAGCATCTCTAAAATAACTGTGTCACTTCACGGTCCTGCTCTGATCTGGCACCCTTGACACGAATCAAGCCTCATACCCACTGGTATCCCTCCTGGCCTGTGATGATACCACCCAGTTCTTTTATTCTCCCTGTCCCAGGTCTCAGGGGCCTATAGTTTACTAATCACTCTGTTGCCTCAACATTCCCATTTGATCTGTTTTTCTACCTGTTCCCAGCTCCCTGTATTGGTTCTCTTAAACTATTTGGTGTGACCTTTGTTTTCCTGATAGGAAACAGGTTGACTGCAGAAGGCAATGTGGTGTAGTAAAAATAAAAATAAAGTGGATGAAATAAAACTTAAAGTAAAATACGCTGATCTAGATGACAGCAAGTCTCCCTGTATATTTTGTATTTCGGATAGGAAAGTTTATCCTCCTATAACACTATCCATGAGTCCACTAAAATATCTGCCACTAAAATAAGAATTAATGGATGCATAAATTAAGAATCATCAATAGCTTAGAAAAATAAGAAATGAGTCTGCCTCCCTTAGACTTCACCAAGCTCTTCTGCTCAGATGTCAGTTAATGACCGCTAATATGTTCTTGTTTATCTGTTTGGTTTTTTTGTTTGTTTAATGAATTTGCAGGGTTCTGATAAAACATAGCAGACAAACTACAAGCATTTATAAATGCCTCTGTCCCTTTCAGAACTGCACTAACATTATGTAAAGAATATAAAAGGGTATTTCTATAACAGGAGAGATGTTATAAAAATGTATAATTTTTGAAGGTTGGAAAGTGATTGTTGGAAATCTGTTTTATTTAACCAAATAAGACAGACAAAAATTAAATGACAACAGAGAGGGAATCTAAGAGGAAGTTCCCTAATTTGCCTCTGACATCTCCAAGTCTGGTGGCACCAGCAGATGAGGGGCTGAAATATGATGAGAACTCTGTCTGGACCAGTTGGAACCCCCAATTTACCATCCTGTAAAGACAATGGACCCTACTAGCACTAATTTGGGCAGGAAGCAATAGTTATAGTGATGGATAATTGCACTGGAATGGTCTGGAAAAAGATTTGACCAGACAGAGCCAGGTGTAAGGCTAATGCTCAAAACAAGAGTCTAAGTGAAAGTCTGGAAAGTGAATCGTGAAATTACCAACCATATTTTTCTCTCCCTGTCCCACAAAATCAGCAGCAAGAACTGGACATCCTAGGTAGGAGACTAGAGGACTTGAGGCTACTGATGTTTGGAGAATCCTTTTGTGAAAATGCTGGTTTATAACTTTCATTGAAGCCGGCACAAATAGCAGGAGATAAGACCAGAGCGCATACTAGGATAAGGTTAGGTAGAAACATTTTGCTACATATCTTCAATTTGACCCTCCAAATTCACTCACAACCCTGGTCCACCCTGCCTTGTAATCTAGGGGTCAAACCTGCAAGTACTATATCAGCAGGTTCCCTTGTAGCTCCTTTGACAAATGGGGGATGGGGACATGTTGGAGGCCAGAAGACAGAAGGAAAGGGAGGCAATCATATTTCTTTTCCTGACGCAATCTCGTTAATTGGTTTCGGATGTCAGCATCTCTTTACCAAGACTCAGCTTTTATAAAGTAGGCCTTTATAAATAGCTATCCATTCTGGAACCAATAAATAACTCCTTTTTTGCTTTGGCAGGCCTGGTATTGTTATCTATGCTTTTTGGTGGCACTGTGTGGAGACTACAATGCTTGAGCCAAATCCCCTTCAACAAACAATATGTTGCCCCCGCTGCTGGGGCACTGTAACTCAGCACATCCTAGCCGCTGAGTTACTCATTTAGTCAGCTGAGGTTACCCTGAGCCTGCACTACAATTAGACTTAGACCTCCAATCTACGGTGCTTTCTTCCTCTTTTTTCCCCCCACAGGTGTTGATCTGAGTCCTGAGGGCATTTCTTAATAAAATCTTGCATGCTAACCTCAGCCTCAGAATCTGCTTCCCAGAAAATCCTACCTATAAAACCGAGAGAAGGCACCATCCATTGTTGATTTCCATAAACCTTAACCACTCCTGGAAAGAGTCAATGGTCAAGTCTGAAGGGGCCATCTGTTGTCACCAGGGAGATGTCTGGTACAGCCTTATAAGACATTTTATTCTAAGTGAGATCTACAGCCACTGAAGAGTTTTTGGAGAGAAGGGTGATACAAAGATATTTAAATCACATTGGCCGCCTGCTATATGAGGAATATACAAGACGAGGGCAAAGGCTGAAGGAGTGAAATAGATTAGGAGACTATCGCTAATATCCAGATGTGAGATGATGGTACCTTGGCCAGGGCTGAAGTGGCAGTAAGAATAGTGCTGATTTGGAAAACAATTTGCAAGAAGAGCAAATTATCTAAGAGGTAATATGAGAGAAAGAGACCAATCAAGTATAGTTCCAAATTTGGTGGGGGGGGGGGGGAGGGTGGGGAAGGTCAGGGAATTGGAATATTAAAGTTCAATTTACTGACATGAAGGTGGTTGCTAGAAGAGCAAATAAAACATGGAAATAAGACACTCACTTTTGAACATGCTAAGTCTTAGACGCTTTTGGATACCAACTGGAAAATCACTAGACGGTTTTATACACAAGTCTGTAGGTCGGGGGAAATATCTAGGCTAGCTATATATACATTTGGAAGTTGTAGGCATATAGATAATACTTAAAGTCTTGTAAATCGATAAGAGTGTATATAGATGAAAAAGAAATGTGACTTAAGGGCTGAACCTTAGGGGACTACAATGTAGTTAGGGAGATGAGAAAGGATCAGTTAAGAAGATGGAGAAACAGAAGCCAATAGTGTAGGAGGTGAACCAAGAAAGAGGTGTTAAAGTGGTTGAAGGAGAAGGAAGTGAGTGTGTCAAATTCTGCTTCTGGATGAAGTCATAAGAGATTGAGAATTAAACATGTGGTGCAGTGAAATGAAGATCATCGGAGGGTTGGCAAATACCATGTTGGTGTGTTGGTCGAGAAAAAATCCTGACTGGAGTGGATTAAAGAAGGAATGGAAGGAGAAAGTGGAAATTAAAAAAAAAATAATAATAATAATACATAGGCAACTAGTGTAACACATTTTTCCATAAAGAGTCAAAGAAATGTATCAATATACTATTTAGATATATATATATAGAGAGAGAAACACCACAAGGGACAACTCACACATTTTAAAGTGTTTGCATCTGAAGGTATTTATAAACAAGTCTTGCTTGGCTCTTTATAGGTAACATTTGAAATTGTAAAGACACTCATGCATTACACTGACAAAAAATTCATTTTAAAGTATACCCATATATGTGTTTATAATCTTGATTTTCACAAATAAATTAGACTGCAAGCTTTATGAAATCAAGATTTTTTTTCTATTATAGTCACCATGTTATCCCCAGTGCCTAGAATAGTAAAGTGCCACACTGTAACTATTTTATAAGTATTTCTTAGTATGAATGATATTGAACTAACTTTTCTGTACCTTTTTAAAAATTTGTTAATATTCTCGTATATTTTTTCATATTAAAATGCCTAGAGATAACCCTACTTCACATGTCTCTTTCTATTTTCAAATATCTTTTTAAATTGGAATGTTATTAATTTGTATTATATTAACTACATTGCTTGGAACTTTACTATATAGTCTTTCACTTTAAAATAAATTTAGGAATGAGTAATAAACATTCTTTAGTAACAAAGAATTATGAGCCTGAGTGTTTATGTAAAGAATATTTAGTCCTTGATTAATCTATGAAAACAAAATCTGACAATATGTGCAATGCATTATTGCATTGCAATTGGAAAAAAAAACTATTAAAGTTTCATACAAACAAGAGTCTTTTATAACCCATTGCATACATATAAAACCTCAGAGTAATATATTGTCCTGCATGTGTGAATGGACCTAAGTGGCTAAATGCAACTGCAATGATTGTCACCAATAAAACTATTTCAAAATTTGGAGACAGTTGACTTTTGTTTGTTTTACTTAGAAGATGCTTGCAGAAAAAGGTATGCACATATCTTTTATTCAAGGGAACTTCATAAACGATAGCATTTGACATTATTTTATTTTCCTTTGCTAGGACAACTAATAAATAAGTAACAGTCTAATAGTTTATGTAAATATTATATCTTGCAAGCTGATTATTTTGTATGACATATTGGCCTTTCTCTTTGTCCTCCCCCATGCTCTTTAACCTCACCCCCATCCGTGAGAAAAATGTGTTCCAGTGATCTGTAAAGTAAAATGCAGCAATCATATTAACAATAATATGTCATATTATTATCATCAGTTAGTGATGAGCCCGATGACTCTTAAAATATTCACATGAAGAAAAAGCAGAATTGCAGCATGAAATTGCTATCTCTGTACGAATTCAAGCTCTCTTTCTCTAGGGATCTATATTCAGAATTTATTAACTACATTGAGAGATTACAGGAGGTAAAAGTAGGGTATAAATGATTAATGCAAAAAACTGAAAACAATTCTGTCATGTTTCTCTCCAATGCATCAGCCCCCTAAATATAGGACACAATTATTTTAAAATTATGTCCTTTCCGTTTATTTTCCATTATCCAAATTGTTATTCAAAATGTGAATAAAAAATCTTAAAACTATCTATTTACTACATATCTAAGTAACACCACAGATGAGTTCTGTGTATTTTTTTCCAGTCAAGAAATTCAAAGTAGTTGTGTTATAATTAGTAGGGTTTTTTTATGGTTCTAAGGGACAAATATTCAAAAAATGTTCAGTATTGCAGAGAGTTATAAGGTATAATGATGTTAAAAATATTTTGAAGGTATTTTGTTTGGGGACAAAACCTTAAGAAAACTCTACACCATGAAAAGATAGTAAATCAGCGTAACACATACATTCTTAAAAGCTAAGTATTTATTTATTATATACATCATTATTTAGTATTCTATTAGAGAAGTATCAAAATAAATGGCACATAAAACTAAGTGTATTTTTCTAATATTATTTGATTGCATTGTAATCAGGAAGTTCATTGTTATCGCTTCCTGTTACAAACAAAACACTTTGTTCTCCACATGACCACATAACACTTAAGTTCTTTTTTCAGAAAGCACTTATACAATATCTGAAGATCATAAATGAATTGTGGTCAAGCAATAAAAGATACGCTTTTAATGCACATATGAAAAAATTACCAACATTTTTCTGAATTTCCCCTTATAAATGGAAACAAAATTGGCTCACTTAAAGGAATTTATCTGTTTTAAAACCTCTATGGTCTCAAAGCATGTGTTAAATCTAGTTTTGATTTAGTACTATAATTGGCATTGATTCAGATGTAGTCCAGGGCTCACAACTCTTCTATTAAGGTGGAATTGTCTATTGCTGTCCACTGATTTGTAAAATGACAATAATTATTGGAAGATGTCTGTGTCCTTGTGGTAGATTACTTCAAAAATGGCTGCAATCATTCCCCTCCTTTTATTACCCTTTGCAATTGAACTTTGCAGTTCTTCTCCAGTGGGGATTTCTATTATTCCATGTCTTTCATGAAGTGTAGGCTTGTAACTTGCTTTGGGCAATGGAATGCGGCACAAGCGGTGAGGTACCAGTTCTGAGCTTAGACCTCAAGAAGTGGCGCACAGATGTGTCCTCTTTCTTGGAATCCTATTGCAACCACGTGAACAAGCTTGAGGGAAACTGCTTGACGAAGACACGGGCTATGCCATCCTTATGACTCCAGCTGATTGCCAGCTAACGATTAACATGAGGGAGGCTGTTTTAGACCAGTATTTTGCCAAATGGCCACAAGCGCCTTGAATGAGTCCAGCAGTAATTAGCTGAGGCTCATTTACAACTGAAGAACTGACTGACTAATGGACTCACGAGTACTCTAAGGGGTTGCCGTTTAAAACCATTATTGTGGGGTGCTGAATTAAACAGTGAGGAAAACTGATACAGCCCCATATGAAGTCCATGAAATATTTTTTCTTAGTACTTCTGCAGTCTAAACCAAATGGGCTGCTGTGAAATCTACACTGCGATGAATTTAGTATAGAGCTGAGAAAGCATACATAAATTGGAGAAATGTAAAAAGCCTTCACCTATTTGGAAGCTCCCACCACATTTTGGTACCTTGAACTGTGAAACTGAAAACTGAAGGATGTGTGATAATTATAATACTGTCCAAGGAATACGGATAGATAGTGCTATGCATGCTCAGTAAATCATAGAAAACTAGACCCAAGAGTACTATAGGAAGTTTGAAGGAGTTAACTTGAAGACAAGTTCAAAATAAGTAAAAAATAAACTGGTGTCTGAAAAGTGGCTCATTATCTTGAAAAGGGATACAAATAGAAAAGTAGACTTGCCATTTTATTATTTGTTTGTTTACATCATATGAAACTCAAGTAAAAATTTGGATCCGTTCCTTTAACATAATTTAGACTCTTCAAAGGTGATTTTCAAATATTTTCAAGCATGGGGTTCTTAAGAGTGAAAGAAAAGGCGTGCTCTCATTAGGCCCTCTCATTTTTACAAAAAATGTTTGCTTATTTTGAGAGAGAGAGAGAGAGAGAGAGAGAGAGAGAGAGAGTGAGAGAGAACGTGCACTTGAGAGTGGAGGAAGGGCAGAGAGAAGGGAGACAGAGAATCCCAGGCAGGCTCTGCACTGTCAGCACAAAGCCCGACACTGGGCTTGAACCCACAAATTGTGAGATCATAACCTGAGCCAAAATCAAGAGTCAGACACTTAAGGAACTAAGCCACTCAGGGGCCCCAGGTCCTCTCATTTAACTCAATAATCTATATTAAGTCAAATTCGTCATGCTGTAGAAGTTCTCCTGCTTTATTCTAATACTGCTCCTTGGAATTACTGATTGTATTCATACTCATACTCATAGGGAATCCTAGTATTAACATCTTTTAAATTTCCATCAGTTTTTATAATGTGTTTTCTGCAGAAGCCCATCTAGTTTCACATAGATGTCTCAGAATAGTGGAAGTTAGAATGAGTGTGGGGGGAAATTGTATGACGTTCAACCTATTTCCTTCTCCTTTCAATCAGGCACTTGTTTCTTTAATTTGTTTGATAATGAGGAAATCACATGACCTATCTTGGAAACATGCCAGGTCACTACAAAAATATATAAAATTACTTGAAAACTTTGCAAGGAATACGAGAATACCCCTGTCTGGGGTTTGCTACAGGTCCACATTACCATGATGACTGACTTGCAATTCCTAAAAAGAGTTCAAGGAGAGAAGATCTACTGGCATCTAGACCTTGTTGTGACGTTAGAGAATTACTGCTGAGAAACAAGTTTAAACTAGTGAGTTGAAAATACATACATATGTACATACATACATAAATGTGTACTTAGCAATTAAAAACTTTTTGTGAAATAAAAGATATGAAAGATCAAGAGGAAAGATTCACCGATGAAACAGAGGCAAATGCAATTAGTGAGAAATAGAGGCTACACCAAAATAAAAGCCCTTCTCATAGCAAAGGAAACATCAACAAAATGAAAAGGCAATCTACCAAATGGGAGAAAATATTCACAAATGAGGGGCACCTTGGGTGACTGAGTAGGTTAAGCGTCTGACTCCTGATTTTGGCTCAGGTCATGATCTCACGGTGCATGAGTTCAAGCTCTATGTCCCTGCATTGGGCTCTGTGCTGACAGCCTGAAGCCTGCCGTGGATTCTGTGTCTCTGCACCTACCCAACTCGAGCTCTGTCTTTCTTGCAAAAGATTAAACATTAAAAAAATTTCAAGAGAAAGAAAATATCATGAATGAGAGAAGATATTTACAAATTCCAAAATATATAAAGAACTTATGTAATTCAACACACACATGCACACACACACACACACACACACACACAAAGACCCCAAATAATACAATTTAAAAATGGCAGAGGACCTGAACAGACATTTATCCAAAGAAGACATACAGATGGACATATGGCCAAGAGGCATATGAAGAGATGCTCAAAGTCACTAATCATCAGGGAACTGCAAATCAAAACTACAATGAGATATCACCTCACACCTGTCAGAATGGCTATTATCAAAAAGAAAAGAAAATAACAAGTGGTGGCAAGGATGTGGAGAAAAAGGAACCCTTGTGCACTGTTGGTGGGAATATAAACTGGTGCGACCACTGTGGAAAACAGTATGGAGGTTCCCCCCAAAATTAAAAATGTAATTACCATATGATCCAGAAATTCCACTACTGGGTATTTATCATCTAATCCCCTCCCCCCCAAAAAAACCCTGAAAACATTGGTTTAAAAAGATATATGCACCCCTGCTTTTATTGCAACATTTTTTACAATAGCTAACATGTGGAAGCAGCCCAAGTGTTGATAATTAATGGATAAAAATGTTGTGTATATCCACAATGGAATACTACTCAGCCATAAAAAAAATACATTGCCATTTACAACAACATGGATGGGCCTAGAGGGTATTATGCTAAGTGAAATAAGTCAGGGAAAGACAAATACCATATTATTTCACTTACATGTGGAATCTAAAAAAACAAAACAGAAGAATAAACAAAATGCAGAAACAGACCTATAAATACAAAAAATAAACTGATGGTTATGAAAAGGGTGGGGGTGCAGGGATGGGCAAAATGGGTGAAGAAAAGTAGGAGGTACAGTCTTCCACTTATTGAATGAATAAGTCACAGGGATAAAAGGTACAGCATAGGGAAAAGAGTGGCATTTTCATAGGGTTGTATGGGGTGACTGGTGGATAGATGTATAGCATGATGTACAGAGTTGTTGAATCACTATGTAGTACACCTGAAACCAGTGTATCATTGTGTATCAATTATACTTCAATTAAAAAAAAAAGATATATGGGAGCACCTCGGTGGCTTAGTCCGTTAAACTTCTGACTTGATTTCTGCTCATAATCTCGTGGTCTGTGGTTCTAGACCCACGCAAGGGTCTGCGTGGACGGTTAAGAGCATGCTTGGGGTTCTCTCTGCCTCTCTCTCTCTCTTTCTCTCAAAATAAATCAACTTAAAAAAAATAAAATTCAAATTGTTAAATAAATAAATAAATAAATAAATAAATAAATAAAATTTAAAAAGAGATAGGGGCTCAAGAGTCATACATTTATTATTTTGATTATAAGTGGATGACAGTGTGTTTTGAATATAGTTACTAATGGAATTATACGGGCTCATTAGTGATTGTCATTGTGAAAGTGGATTAATCCATTGACAGAGCAAAAAAAGAGTACAATTTTTTTAAAAAATTGTACCAACTTAACAAAACATACTTCTACTTCTATTGCTAAATTAACTATTTTATTTTTCAAACAGTCTAAAGTAAAGCAAGAGATAGACTGTTTAAAACATGGCACTATATGTAATTCTTAAGAAACACATTGTTATTTTGAGTATTTATGTTTAACTAATATCTCATCAAATGTTTTTGTTAATGAGTTTCATATCTATTATCTATTTTAGTCTTGTGGCACAACAGTTTGCATTCATGTATATGATATAGTTTATGTATATTTCTCTTAAGTCCTAAGGATATTGTATTATAAGTTTTCTATGGCTCTTGATTCAGATTTCTGTCCCACAGATGAATATTGCAAGCACCAGGAACTGTAATCACAGAAGAAAACAAGCTCTGAATAGAAGGTAATTACCAAGTCACATAACTCTTGGGTCAAAGATAATTTCAAGATAGATAAGTATTCAATGAGAATATTTTGAAAAAATATCTAAAAATGTTTAACTGCACCTTGTTTACTAAAATCCATTCTACGAAATCAATGAACCTAGAAATGCGATAGACCGTTCATCTAAAAAAGACTTCCATTTTAATAATTGATAGCCCTAGAGGGCAGCCATTATTCAGAAAGTTACTCTACAGCACCTAGGGGTTTAACATGAACTGTGATTAATGTGACTCTGATCAAATACTGTGTAATACTGAGATTTTGATTTGAATTTTTAAATGAGCATGCTCTCTCACCATGCCTAAAATCAAACATCAACTGATTAAAATCGAAATACAAAATAAGGCAAAAGGTAAATTTTGTATCGGAAATTATATTTTATCAATTTTGTTTTAACTTATTCAATATAATTTTTTTCTCTGCATTGCAAAACAAACAAGAGAGACCTTTTTTAAAAACAAAAACACAGTATGACAATTCAGAAGAAACTCTTTTTTTAATGTTTATTTATTATTTTGAGAGACAGAGAGAGACAGAGTACAAGCCGGAAGTGGGGGGGCAGGGGGGGGGCAGAGAGAGAGGGAGACACAGAATCTGAAGCAGGCTCCAGGCTCTGAACTGTCAGCACAGAGCCCAACGTGGGGCTCAAACCCTTAACCCACAAGTGGCTCAGCCACTAAACCAACCGAGCCACTCAGGAGCCCCAAACCTTTTTACTTTTTAAAAGAAATAATGACAAATCATAATTTTAAAATATTCTTAAAATTAAAATACATCATGTTCTATTTTAAGGAAAAATGCAAATTAAAACTATGAGGCTTAATTCTCTTTGTTGAAAATAAGGGAAGAGATTTCCCTCCACTCTCTCCTTTTTCTTTGAACATTTACTTTAGAAAACTTATAAATACTTTCTCCTCTGTTTGAAATATATATAAATCCTTTTGAAGATTAGATTAGCCTTTGTCACCTTTATGACCCAGAAATGTCTTTGTCAATGACTTTTGAATATCTCTGTGAAATACAAATTTCAAGAGGGATAGCCCCCTATCTCCCAGTTTCTGAGGAAAGGTAGTAACCTGACTTCACTGGGCCCCTTTTCCAAGTTGCAAAACTACCTCCTATCATAAAGACAAGAGAAGTTTATTTTTCCTCCAGATACAGCCAATTAATTAACACACATAGTCACCTCAATTAGCAGGTGAAGTTAGAATGCACTGTGTGTAAAAACTCGTTCTGCAAGTCCTCTTACTTAAGGACTAGTTATTGTTTATCTTGAAACCACACATATAATGAGTTGTATCTGCTTGGGTATATTAGGGGGGGAACTTCTATCCTGTCTTTGCAATTTCTTAGCAGGTTGCCTGTTACTGGCATCACATTTTGGTTTAATGCTTATTCAACAATGAAGGTATTCTCTGCCTCTGCTACCAATGTGGAAAAGATTTCTGGAATGGGAGAAATGAGTGCTCGCTTCGGCAGCACATATACTAAAATTGGAATGGGAGAAATGATTTTGTGCTTGTTTGTTTTTTTGTTTTTTTGTTTTTTATTAGTTAATTTATTTTGAAAGAGAGAGATAGGCAAAGAGAGTGGGAGAGAGAGAATCCCAAGCAGGTTCCATGCTGTCAGCCAATGTGGGGCTTAATCTCATGAACTGTGAGATCATGACCTGAGCTGAAATCAAGAGTTGGACGCTTAACTGACTGAGGCACCCAGGCATCCCTGAGAAGATCTTGTTTTTATTATAATTTCCCAATACTATCTTACACTAAGTTCCATTCTTGAGCAACACTAGAGACTACTTCATGACTCAAGATAAGGAGGGAGTTAAAGCATGGAAGAGGAGATCTAGAAGAAGTGATAGGCTCATAGAAACTGTTTCGGATTCTTGGGAGAAAAATTCTCTGTAAGGGAAACACCAGAAAATGAAAACAGAGACGCCTAACACATAAAATACGTAAAAAATTAAATTATAATACAGATGTTAAAATCGTTTATGTTTAACTTGTATTACATTGTTATCATACACAGTCTTGTAGGAGAAAAAAATTCCAAAAAGTGCATTTAACAATGGCATTTGCTAAAACACTAGAATTTTGCAAGTTAAAAATCTATTGACTTTTCATTTCTTTTCTCTCTCCTGATTTATTTCAATTCCTACACCCTAAAAATAAACTTCAATTTATGAATATGTGCAAAGCATAAGCTTTTATCCTATGTTTAAATTCATTTCAAATATTTTATCATAGATTAGTGTAGATTACTCAAAATACAATACATGTATCTTAATGCTTATATTTGAATGTTAATTATAGATAGATGATTAAAGAGTATAACAGGTAAATATAAAGTGTAAGTAGGTTCAGCCTATGAAAATAAATCTTGCTGCTTTCTAACTGTGTTTGCCTTCTCATATTAGGTCCTTCTACAGCTGGATGGTTAAGACATTTGCATTTTCTTCTTGAATTCACCATTTCTTTACCAATAAGTTTTTGTGATATTTCTAAATGATCACTGCCAGGAAGAAGCTGGTCTTGTCCATAAATCATATCGTGTGCATAATTTTCTTATAATTTTGAGAATTTCCAGATTTCTATTTTAAATGGTTCTGTCTTATCTTAATTGATGGCTCACCCTGTTCACTGCAGCTCATGAAAAAGATATCCTCAAGCTATAGGCTTTTTACCACCCATGGCTCCTTGAGAGTACCGAAAGTTCACTAAGCTAACTACCTTCTAAGATGACGCAATTCTTTTAAGGGATTAAACCTTGTTGTTATTGTAATTAGATTTCAGATAAACTGAGTTAGCTACATATTTGTTTTGAGTTCTGCTTTGGGCTATTGCAAATGGAGGAGATATAAGGATTATTATCTCACATCGGTCAGAAAGATAAAAGGCCATATTAAGCAAATCAATAAAAAGTCATTTTTTACTGAAAACATTCGACTGTCATGATGGCCATTGTAACCCCAAACAAACCAGCTACAGATAACAGAAAGGATTGATGTACTGCGGGGACAAAATGTAGAGGGAAGAAAATAGATGAATTCTGTATTGTTATTTGATTATATCCAGGGAAGTTTCTTACTACTTCCCCAACTTCATACTATCAATCACGTGTATAAGATTTACATAGAATATTACAGTCCTAGCATTTGTCTTCACTTCAAGATCACATTTGAGTTTTTCAAAAACTTTATTTTAACTTAGAAATCACCATAAAACCTCTTAACTGATTTCTTTTATGAATAGTTACTCAGATACAACAGCCAAACTATTCAAACTTGAGCCGTAACTCTTGAACACCAATGGGAAATATTTTGAATGTACCGTGTCCTTTAGATTATATGGCTTAGTTAGTGTTAAAAGAGGAACTTATTCTGGTAACTTTTACATAAGAAAAATTATAATAACAAGGGACCACCTTATATTTTGGCAAAATAAATTAACGTCTAAGAATGTTGGAATGATCTACTCATTGGAGCAAGCACTTTCTAAAGCCCTGATCTTCTCCCCATTTTGTCATATACTTATCATAATGCAAGAGCTCCATCTGTGGAGGATAAATCAGGAATGGGAGAGAAGGTTTTGTCCAGACTCACAACTTCAAGACCAGTCTCCCTGGACTTGAATTCTAAAGAACTAATATCTAAATCTCAAACCAATGCAATTACACACATACACACACATACACACACACACCCCACATACGTATACATATTTTTAAAAAAGAGAATGAATCAAATGATTTTATAGTGAGGATATATAAAATCATGGGATTCACTTCTGGCTTGTTTTAAATAGGAAGCTATTGAAGCTGAAACAGTTAAAAACAAGCCCATGTATCTTATGCATTCACCTCCAGAATCTCTATTTCATAGAGCAGCTCGTTTCTTGATTTCTCACATTTTGGAGACTCTATTATATTGAATACAAGAATATTGGTTGCTTTTGGTGAATTAAAATATATAGGATTAGAACTTAAGTGGTCAGTAAAAGTTTTAGAAGACTGAAATGGAGCTGAAGAACTAAAGCTTGCATTCATCCAAACAAAATAAAAATGATGAAATTACCTTACAAAGTAAATGGCTATTGATATATTGAAATAGTGAAAGCACTCTCATTTCTGCTTTCACTAAAATTTAGTTTGTGCGATGCAAGGAAGGTCATTGGTCAAGCTACAGAAATCTGTATGTTAAACTATTAGAGAAACATACTACAATAAAAAAAAAAAAAGATTTTCATTTGGGCAGTAACGTCCTATGGAAGCTCTTATTTTGGAATTGACTACACATGTGGTAACTTAAAAAAAATGTATCTTCAATGTATTTTAAGATTTGTTTTCTTATTTAGTAAGTACATTATATCAAGGTGTCCCCCCAAATAAACTCCTTGAGTAGTCAATACTATATTAATACTTTCAATTGAAACACCTAAGAAAAGGGGAGGAGAGCAAAAGTCAACAAGAGAAAACTATGAATAACATTATATTTGGGCTAAAATGAGATGTGACTATGAAGAAAAAGGCTCACTTTTTCCCCTATAGATCATTATCCGCTTCTGAAAACTATATGAAAAGGGAAATCCTATCCTACAAAATAAATAATTAATAACCTTTCCAGTTCTCTAAAATAATCAGTTATGCTTATCTCTGTCATTTCTTCACTGTGCTAACATTAAACATGTTATTTTATATGTTAGAATCTTATTTGCTTGGCAACAAAGTAAATATTATTGGACTAAATATTGACGTTTCATAATAACGATTGATGGTAATGTTTTAAGAAAGAAAGAGGGGGGAGAGGAGAGCGGGAGCAAGAGAGGAAGGAAGGGAGGAAGGAAGGAAGGAAGGAAGGAAGGAAGGAAGGAAGGAATCATGTTACCTTAAGGTGTAAAAAAAAAAAAAAGAATGCCTAGAAAAAATATATTTTTAATAATTAACTTCTGAAAATAATACCAGTACATTCAGTTATTTCTAAAATGCAAATTTACAGTATTGGCCATTTGTTTATATTAAGATCAATGAATAAAGATTCATTTTTTTTTACAATCTAGGTTTATTAGTTGATATTACAACAACAAGAAGAAATTTTGTCTCCTTAGAGCAATAAATTCTTCCTCAAATACATAAAATGAGAACAGTTTTTAAATCGAAATGTTTCCCAGGCTGTAATATCTCAAAGCTCTCTGCTTGATTCATTTTTTTTCATAAATAGACGTGTCAGTGTAGAAGTAAGTATAACAAAAAATGTCAGTGCAGACATTGATATATTTTGTACAAATGGAGTTTCACTAACTGCCTTTTCTGGCCCAAAGTATCAGTGGTTAACTTTAAAAGGTCTTGCCTTTAACGTAATTGCATCCTATCTTTAGGCTTTATGTTATACTTTTGCTATCATGTGTTGTAGGAAGAGCCTGAAATTAGTTTTGTTCTTTGGCCCTTACTGATTCATAGCTTTCTGTTTTCTGTGATCTATTTGTATTCAGAGCAGAATTGACTACCTTTCATCCTGCTATGAATGGGCACTTTCTATCACATTGCCTCTGTATTTAAAGAATTCCACCAGATCTCAATAAAGCAGAGAATTGATTTTTAAGATCTTGATGTTAACTCTCCAGCTTTACACAACATCAATCTACCAGTTCTTTTTCAACTTATTTTCCCCACGTTTTCTTCCTTGCCAGAACAACGTCATGACTCACCCTCTGAAAAGCTTGTGTGTACATTATGCTCTATTTCAGGGGCATTATTAAGACCTCAGGCCACAAGCATTCATAGCATTACTTCTCCTACTTTAACTGTTTTTTTAAATGATAATCTATATTCTATTTACCCACTTCGGACATATTCTTATCCCCTTTGGACACAGCAAAGGTCAATGAGGTAGGCTGCCATAACCACCAGTTTACAGAGGTCACTTTACCAGCAGAACGAGCTCAATTTTATCCCAATTCTCAGATCCTTCCAACGAAACAATGGCCATCACATAGAAGAATTGAAGTGACAGGGATGATAGTTTATTTCTAATGCTGACCACTTTTATAGGACATGGGACATGGCACAGTGTGCAGGAATTAAAACTCAGTATTTTAAATTATATTTGTAATTCTGAGAAAACTGCTTCCTACTGCAGAAATGATTTTATTCTTTGTTATTCCACTCTTTATTTCAACCATCCCCAAGTTCTTCCCTGGGATCTCTTTGCGGGTAAAGTTAGCTATAAATCCTATTTAATGTGTATTTTTTTATATAGCTTTTCCAGCTATTATTTAATTATAAGATGAAATTTATAATCAGCAATCAGGAATAGAAGATATACAGGTTTGTCTTTGCTTCTTTGTCCCACCCCCAAAGTGTTCCTAGTTTATCTTGTTTTTATAACAAAAAAGTAAATATCACTCAGCCCCTCTTCCTTTCTTGATGACCAGGGAAATTTCAGAATGGCACATAATAGTATTTATTTTTCTAAGTATGTGTACTTGTTTTTCTTTCAAAAAAAAATTAACTGTATTATTCCACATGAATTTTGCTACCTAGCACTTGAGACACACAAATAATTGGCAAACCAGACTAATATAGACCAAACATCTTGCCTAGTATCAAGTTTTACTAATAAGTTACTATGTACAGTTAATCAATAGGTTCAGATGAAGTAGAGGGAAGTCTGGAAATCAGGAGTAGCTCCCCAGATCCTGTTTTCTCACTATGGAAATGTGTCTTCTATCCCAGAATAAGGGATGAGGTCTCCACGTGAGGTGATAGCAGGCGGAGTGTATGAATTTTCACACATCTCCAGTTTGTATCCCACAGAGTTACACAGTTGCATGAGCTTCTCCAGGGAGACTTGTCTTATGAATACATCCATACTGGATTCTCCTTCTTATAGGCAATTCTTAGCTAGACACATCCTGTTAATGGCATTTCGGAGATAAAATCTTCCACCTTAGACAAATATCATTTGTCTTTTAACCTAGACTTCGGGTGATAGAGATTTAGTCATCTGCCATATTTTCTTTCTTCCCAAGGTGCCCCACGGAAAGAAAATGAAGGCCCATCAAGCCAATTACTGTATGTACCTCCTTCACCAGAACTACACTTTTGTTTCAAACACACTAGATTTCCCAGGGCAATTTGGGTGACCCTGTGATGTACAAAGGAAACATCTAGCTTGAGTTTGTCAATTGTCCAGCCATGTGGTGGTCTGGCCTCTGCCTCCCTCTCTGGTTGTATTCCCTGATACATTTCTCCTCACTCTGCCTCCTCCTTCTTACCAAACCACCTTGCTTGGGCCTACTTGTGGTTCTTCCACAGCAACAATGTTATATGTCTCCATGGTTTTATCCTTGCTTGCTTCTCTGATATGAACACCTTCAGCCAGTTTTTCTTGATGCACTGATTCCAGTTTCTCCTTCAAGCTTGACCACAGGCATCCCTTGCTCCAGAAAGTCTTCTATCCAACCCCAGTATGACAAATGATGACCCTTTCCATGCCCCCTCCACTCTACGCCTATCTTTATTTATACATTCACCACACTATACAAACGTTTTCTCGTGACATGCTTTCTTCTCTTACCTGTTGCTGCATTTCTAAGATCTCATCCATGCTGTCACAACAAACATCACAATTTCATACATAAGCAATGGCAAGTTCAAAATTCCTAAATGAACACCTGCTTAATGAATGAAGCTGCTCTCTAACACAATCCCGTTTTTTCTCATTAAGAGCAAAACAAGACAAAAAACTGCAAAGTACTGGAGATGCCAAGTAAGATAACCAGAACTATGCTTTCACCTGACAGGATAATGTAGTGTTCTTAGGAAGAGCTCTACTAGTCACCTATATCAGAGTGCACGGGTGGGCAGGAAGCTAATTAAAATGCAGATTTCTAGGGGCGCCTGGGTGGCTTGGTCGGTTAAGCGCCCGACTTCGGCTCAGGTCATGATCTCACGGTCTGTGAGTTTGAGCCCCGCGTTGGGCTCTGTGCTGACAGCTCAGAGCCTGGAGCCTGTTTCAGATTCTGTGTCTCCCTCTCTCTCTGCCCCTCCCCTGTTCATGCTCTGTCTCTCTCTGTCTCAAAAATAAATAAATGTTAAAAAAAAATTTTTTTTTTTTAAAAAAATAAAATGCAGATTTCTAGGCCAATCCAAGGCCCAACATTTAGAACCTCTGAGGATAGACCCTAAGAATCTATACTTTTCTAAGAATTTCCCAGACCAGTTATCAATACAGAGAAGTTTGAGAATGTCCGGTCTACTAGAGATTATATTCCAAGTATGATTCAGTGAACTAGAGACAAATCTTAGGTTAAATTTTACGGTGTCAAAGGAACTAGGCCATAATAGATGTGATTCATCATTTTAGCAATTACAGGATTTCATCAGAGTCACAATAAAAATAATCTGTGCTATAAAAGGAAACACACACATGCACACACTTTCCTGCATGCAGCACAAATGTTCAAAATTTGTCATATTTCTCCATGCTTGGTAAACCCTGACTACATATAAAACAAAAAGTTTCTCAGTAGTACTGAACTTTTTCTTTTCTTTTTGTTTTATATTTATTAACAATATCACTCATTATAATCATTACAATATACACTAACTTGCATTGCTATTAACTATTACACATATTTTCTTCCAAAGATTGGCTATTCCTTGGAATCAGAGATTGAACATCTTTTATAATTCCCATTGACCATAACAAAGTGAGTAAAACAGAGAACATCATAGCCAGCACAAAAATAATTCAAGAGTAAAGTTATTTCTACTTAAATAGCAAAATACAATACACAGTTGATGAAACGTCCAGTTAGGCTTTGTTCATTTAATTAGCTTAGAATAGTGTGTTTAGAAATAAACCAATTTATATGGGCACTCTTTCTATGTTCTTATCATATTTTCTTATACCATTATTTGAAAATTGGAAAAGTACATTTACAGTGGCTTGAGGACATTGTAGTTATATTTAGACAGAACTGAACATGAACTCTAGGATTATAGGAAAGATGGACCCTAGCTATCAGAAAGAGTATAAGAGAGTGTTAATTTGAGTTTTTCCCTGAGGTGCAGTTTTATTTTTCAATAGGACAGAAGAAATATGTATCACCCAACTCAGTACTGCTTGTTTTTCAAAAAGCCTTTAAAATTTTTATTCTTCAAATAGTTTTTATGGCAACTACAATATCGTAATCACAGGATTACACTGCAAGCTTTTCTCAAGTTTCTTCAAAGAGCCCAGCTTTAACTGACCTTTCAGTGGGATGTATAAAAAACCCTTGGTACTTCAAGGTCTTTGCTCAGTCTGATATAATAATGAGTGTTTGGTTTTTTCTAGCTGATGCTAAAATTCAGAAAAGTTAATCTACACATCACTAAATGAGAACAATATGTATATTAATAAAATAATATATATTAACATGATGCATATGAAATATTTTAACATGTCTTTGCAATGACAAAGTCATGCAGACTTTAAAAAAACTAATATTTATACAAATATGTTATGTTCTTCTGTTTATATTCACTATATATGTTAAATACTAAGTTTCAGGCTCTACATAAGGCAAGTCACTGGTATAAATATGAATACGGCATATTTTATAATATTCAAGGGAGCTCAGAGCTTATTAAGTAAATTAGAACATGTAATCAAATAGCATTCTAGAAGCTAGAAGGGGTTAACACCAGAATAGAAAGTTACAAAAATTATGATATATGAATTTTGTTAAGATATTTAATTTCTTTAGGCCTTAATTTTCTCATTTGGAAAATAGAAATAATAATGCCAAATGGAAGAATTATTTATAAGATTACAAACAATGTAACACAGTGCTGTTTGCATTCTATTAATAGGTTCTCAAGAGGCAGGAACTATCAGTCCTATTACTAATATGCTAAATCTTTATCAAAGCAGAGGAATTTTACCTGGATTAAAAGAAAAGAAAAAAAAAGAAAAGAAAAGAAAAGAAAAGAAAAGAGAAAAGAGAAAAGAGAAAAGAAAAGAAAAGAAAAGAAAAGAAAAGAAAAGAAAAAAATAAACAAAAAAAGATGTTCCCAGTGGGAGTTGAGAGGCAGAGAAAGTAACACAGGTAATCATAGGGACAATATAGAGGAAAAGACTTAAAATATTTTTCCATTTCAACAGAAGGCTGAGGATAAATCCTCTTTTTACAAAGCTTATTTTTATTTATTTTGAGAGAGACAGAGACAGCATGAATGGGGGAGGGGCAGAGAGTGAGGGAGACAAAGAATCCCAAGCAGGATCCATGCCAGCACAGAGCCCCGTATGGAGTTTGAACTCACAAAATCCTGAGATCATGACCTGAACCAAAACCAAGAATTGAATGCTTAACCAACTGAGTCAGCCAGGCGCTCCAAGGACAAATTCTTAGTAGGCAATAACTCTACTGTGATTTAATAAATGAACATTAAGTTTTTTTGGTACAGTTCACAAATATTTTATTTATTTATTATTATTTTTTAATATGAAATTTATTGTCAAATTGGTTTCCATACAACACCCAGTGCTCACCCCAAAAGGTGCCTCCCTCAATGCCCATCACCCTCCCCTCCCTACCACCCCCCCCCCCCCTCAGCTCATTCTCAGTTTTTAAGAGTCTCTTATGGTTTGGCTCCCTCCCTCTCTAGCCTCTTTTTTTTCTTCCCCTCCCCCATAGACTTCTGTTAAGTTTCTCAGGATCCACATAAGAGTGAAAACGTATGGTATCTGTCTTTCTCTGTATGACTTATTTCACTTAACACTCTCCAGTTCACAAATATTTTAGAAAGGTAGGCACCTGGACCGCTTCATTTTTCTTGCGTACATTGTTTTTTCCTTCAGAAGACAATGTGGGATAGGCTAGATGACTTCATATGATTTGGTCAGAAATGCAGGAACTATATAAGTAAACAATAAAACCATTAAAATCCTTAGTAACAACCCACACATGGAAACCATTGTCCATGACTGATGACGTGAACTGATGATATAATGTGTGGTTTAAAAAAATGTGATTGTCACTGGGACCTGACCACGTCTTTATGAGTGGTATCTGTGTTGGTTCTGAGGGTAGCTGTGAGCATCAGAATAGAACACTCCTGTTCTGGGAAAGAAGGAAGTGGCATACACTTGGTTTGCTCCAATCTGTGCATGCAGATCAAATAAATTTTTTTCACTCGCACGGGGAATACTGAGACACTTTGGACAGCTCTTATACTAAAACTCCTCCTCTAAAAAAAAGAAAAGCATAGTTCTTTGATGAATGTTTATCATCATAAAATAATAATATTTGTTACCAATTTGCTTAAATGAAACGAAGCAAAAAGTATACAAGAATGAATTTTAGTAAAATTCTACTGTTTAAAGATTCTGCCAAGCTTATATTGACTTTACTATTTACTGTGTCCAGAGAAACAGGAGGTATTTCTCTTGCTGACTTTTTTTTTCTCTTGCTGACTTTTTGGGGTAGAACTAAGTTCCCTATTTATTTTATATTTTATGACAACTGCTGATGTTACCATAAAGAATCCAAAAAATAATATTCTACATTACTATTTAACACAATCTTAAGGAATAAGTTTTCAAACACAGAACTCAAACATATTTCTGGCTTTCAAGGTACAGATTTTTTCCCTAGGAATTAACTTTCGTTACTGGATTTTTTCTATTTTGTTTTATTGTAAGGCAACATTAATACTTTTTACTGCCAGTTCTTCTAGGCAATTTAGAAATCTCTCCATCCCTCTTAATCAGGTAAAATGTGCAATGTTGCTGAAGAATGCCAAGTTTTATTCTATGAGGTTTTGGTTTAAAATACGGCCTGATTTCACACTAAGACAATATGCAACCAAAGAGATGTAAATTTTCACTAGCACTGAAAATGAGGTGTGTTGATCGAAGATATACAGGCTCCAGAAAAAAAAAAAATTTATTAACTACAGCAGGGAAGGGGTTTTGAGGACTATTAGTGGAAGCTGAGAACAATAGGAGTGACTATAACCCTTTATCACTGTATCTACAGATTCACTTTAGGGGCACAAGTTCTTAATTGATTAAAGAGAAAGAAACCATCTCTTACTAAAGAAGCATTACTATGTGAGGCATATTCCTACTATCAGCATTCCCATTTGGACTTCTCTTTCCATATCTATTTTAAGATTGCATTTCATAATAATGTTATACAAATATTATTGTACAATATGATTGGTGTTACATTTTGAGATAGTACAGAGGAGAGAAAATTAAGAAAGGCCACAGGAACAATAAACTATTGATACGGTTTTGTTTTACGGATTTATGCAGATGACAGAGAATGTCTAGTTCTCCCAAAATAATCTTCCATACAGCCTGAGCTAAGCATGTGATGAAAGAACTCGTTTGAGTACAATGGAGCCAGTCTGAATAAATAATTGTCAAACAAGAGGACCTAGCTACAGACTGCGAATGGCACAGATGTAAGAAACAAAAATCTAACATTTACCTTGTGTAGAGTGAGAGGTGCCAGGATGATTCCAGCATGCAAGCTGAGTAAAAGGTAGGGGCGTCTGGGTGGCTGCAGTAATTTAAACGTCCAACTCTTGACTTGGGCTAAGGTTATCATCTCATGGTTTGTGGGATAGAGCCCTGTGTGGGGATTCTCTCAGCCTTCTTGGGATTCTCTCTCTCTGGCCCTCCCCTGCTTGCTTGCACTCTTTCTCTCTCTCTCTCTCAAAACAAATAAACTTAAGAAAAAAAGACTGAGTAAAATGCAAAAAAATAATAATAATTCATTTTTAATTTAGCAAACTAACATGGAAATACGAAAAATTCAAAAGCATAAATTAACTGTTACTTTTGAAAAGCAGAAGAAAGTCCTATCTTCAAATAACTTTTAAGAACTTATTCTGAATACTTTTAAATAACTTTCTTAGGTTAATAACTGATAAAAGCAATACCTTTAAATTTTTAAGAGAAAAAAATTGAAAATAATGAACTCACACATCCGAGATAATCAAAGACCAGCACAGAAACGTGGAAAAAATCATAATAAAATTGTTTAAGACCAATGATAAGGGATAAGTCAGATGAGTAGCCAAGAAAAAAGACATATTGTCTATAGATAAAGATGACAGCAGATTGCTCATCAGAAACAATTCAAGTGGGAAGATAATTAAGCAAATTCCTTAAAGTACTGAAAGAAACAAAAGAGATATCTTTCAAATACAAAGGGAAATTTAAGATATTTTTAGACATGCAAAAGAGAGAACAATTCATATGCATTCAGACATAGAAAAGCTGAAACAATTTTATACCAGATAGAAAAATGGATCCCCACAAAAGACTGAAGAGTAGTAGAAATGGTAACTGCCTGAGTACATATATGGTTGTTTTTCTTATTACTTAAATCTTTTTAAAAGATAATTGGTTTTTGAAACAACAATAATAATGTAATATGACATTTATAACATGTGTACAAGTAAAATATCCAAACGCTAACAGAACACAGGTCAGAAGGGAAAAGTAGAAATATCCCAGTATTTAAAATAAAATCTCCTTTTGTTCTTAACCAGTAACTTCTCTAAAAACTCACGCCAATGGATTTCAAACCGACTGATGTGATAGAATTTGTCATGTATCAGTTCTATATGATAATTACAATAATGTTGCAAGTTCCCCAAATTTAAAAAAGTTGTTCAGAGGCTCCTGGGTGGCTCAGTTGGTTAACTGTCAGACTTCAGCTCAGATCATGATCTCACAGTTCGTGAGTTCAAGCCCTGCGTTGGGCTCTGTGATGACAGCTGAGAGCCTAGATAGAGTCTGCTTCAGAGTCTGTGTCTTCCTCCCCCCCCCAAAATAAATAAATATTTATTTTTTTTACATTTATTTATTTTTGAGAGACAGAGAGAGACAGAGCACAAGTCGGGGAGGGGCACAGGAGAGAGGGAAACACAGAATTGGAAGCAGGCTCCAGGCTCTGAGCTGTCAGCACAGAGCCAGATGCGGGGCTCCAACCCACAAACCGTGAGATCACGACCTGAGCTGAAGTCGGACGCCCAACTGATTGAGCCATACAGGCGCCCCTATATTAAAAAAAATAAAAGGCTGTTCAGATATTGGTGCCCAAAGAGAAGCGCTAATGTATATTATAGCATTAGAAACAAACCATGTAGCAATTCTGGTTTTATTTTTGTTTAGTTCATTTGTTTCTGTTTTGTAATCATTTAGAATTTCTGAATTCTGGCCTGTATCACAGTATGGTTTATTTTTTTAACAGTGTCTTTACTTTTTTCCCAATTACATACCCTGCATATTAAAATGTATAAACATTCTCCACCTTTACTAAGAACAGAGATTGAAAAGCAACACATGGACCCCTGGTCTTTTGATTTTTCCACCTTTGATAGAGGAATGAGTTAAAACTTCCTCTTAAATTTATAAGCGAGTAATACAAACTCTGTCACAAATGGTAGCTGACATTCCCACATTTGGGAAACGTTCAAAGTAAGAACTGCGACAGAGAACGCACACTCGGTCTAAAGAGAGCTGTTTCAGCAAATTATTTTCACATTAGATTGCTAGCCTGGCATTTTCACATATTTTTTTCTTCCTAAAGCAGCTAAAAATATGGATTTTTAAAATGTTAATTCTTGGGGTGCCTGGGTGGCTCAGTCAGTTCAGTGTCTGACTTCACCTTAGGTCATGATCTCAGAGCTTGTGAGTTCTAGCATATTGGGCTCTGTGCCGACAGCAGGGAGCCTGAAGACTGCTGCAGATTCTGTGTGTGTGTGTGTGTGTGTGTGTGTGCGCGTGTGTGTGTGTCTGCCTCTCCCCTATTCACGCTCTTTCTCTCTCTCTTTATCAAAAACAAAAAGAATAAAATAAACATTAAAAAATAAAATAAAATATGAATTTTATAGGTTGATAATTAATGTTAAAATTAATATGTCATGGGCCAAGATACCATAGGCCAAACATATATGTGTACATGTATACTACAGTGTATATATAATGTGTCTGATGTGTACAAACAATAAAACACACAAAAAGCATGCACATATATGCACACTTATACATGCATGCAGAAACACACACATAGACACAGGAATTCACAAAACTGTGGGATATATTGGGACCATAAGTCTCTAGTTGTTTTTGTTTTTGTTTTTGCTTTTGTTTTTGCTTTTGTTTTAAGGTGCTTTTGTCTAAGTTCAGCTTTAGGTTTTTATGCTTTGGAATATAACTATTTGGAGAAATACACATTTGGAAAAAAAAACAGTTTGGCAGATACTATCACTACACAAGAGTGTCTATTTAATAAAACTAATGTAGCACAGGAATTTTTTTCAGATCTCCATATTCTTTAGTTTTCATGGCTGTAAACCTTGATTTGACCTGGCCCTTCAGTGTTATTGGTTTTGTTTTGTTTTGTTCTTTAACCTACTTTTTTTTGAAAAGACCTTTGAAATTCATTTCTCTTTGTTGCCTGTTAACAGGACTTGTACCACAGACTTGCAATGCAGCTTTCTGCCTCACTGAACCACTTTCACAGAATCTGTATTAAAAGGAATGGGTTCTTTCTTCCCTTCTTCCTTTCCCTAACCTCTTCCACGTGAGGACAAAGAATGCCTTTGAAGGAAGCCTACAGATCTCAGCATATCAGGAAAGAGGATTGATTGTGCTTTTCTTTATTTCCACAAGCCCCATAAAGCATGAATTTGTTGCTACCAATATCATTATTTTGGGTCAGTTGTGTACCACTTTGAAACAGATTGGACAGAGCATGGCTCCAAATATAGAAACCACCTAGATTCCTGTGCTTTAAAGAAAGGTGAGATCTTAAATTTTAAATCCACAGTAATACACTTTCATTGCTTTTTTCTTCTCTTAATTTTAAATTGTTTTGGGGTAGCAAAAAATATATATATAGTAAGCTCAACAAAATATCAATAAATGCTGCGGTTTGACATAATGTGCATCATATTTACAGATGTGGATGTCCATGTGGAAGGACATGATACAAATGTATACAATTATATCATGTGTAACTGCAGTAAACAAGTGTCAGGTAAAACCTAACAAAAAACTAAATGAGCAAGAGAATAAAAGCTAGCAATGGTTTAGCGTTTATCGTGAAGTAGTGGACTTCTAGAAGATCCTGCAAAGATTATTTCTTACTTTTTTATCTTTTATTAAAGTAAATACATAAATCGCGAAAGCAGACACTGGGGTACTCTTGCATTAAAGATACATAGAGAGAAATTGATCTATTTACCTAATTATATCTCATGATAGAAATAGAAATAAATCTTTAGCACTCATCATCAGTCTGAGCTTAACTTATGTATGGAAGGAAAACTTCTGAAGGCAGATGAAATTTGAAAAAAAAAAATCACTTGAGAAGTTTAGTGGCAAGTTAGAAACAGGTTTATACACGTTCAGTGAAAAGGGAGGAAATGGATACTTTTGCAGAAGAAAAAATTGAGGACCCAAAGAGTGTATCATGCCTTGATTTTTAAAACCATCAATAGAAAATTAAATCCTAAAACTGGAAGCTTACCAAGTTAAGGACAATGGTGCCGTACTTTGACACTGACGAATAGATTGAGGTATAAGAGGAAAGAGAGAGCTGAATAAATATGAGACTAAAATTCTGTTTCAGATTTGCTCAGAAAAGCATTATTAGTTTGCTAAATCTGTCATAAAAATACCACACCGGGTAGCTTGACCAACAGAAATTTATTTTCTCACAGTTCTGGAAGCTGGAAGTCCAAGATCAAAGTGCCAGCATGGTTGGATTCCTGTGAGGCCTCTCACTTTAGCTTTTGGAAGTCTGTCTTTTTGCAGTCTCTTCACAGGGTCATCCCTCTGGCTTGCACATCCCCGACGTCAATCTCTCTCATAAGTATACCAGTCATATTACATTAGGGCCCCACTCCAAGGACCTCAGTTTAACTTAATCACCCGTTTAAAGAACCTTATCTACAAATAGGGGTCCATTCTGAGGTACTGGGGATTGGGATTTCAACAGATGAATTTGGGAAACGCAATTCAGCCCATAGTAAGGTATTTGCAGTCACTGAAATGGCATATTCAGGAGATGAGCCACACAAAGAAGAAAGCAGTGGCTGTCTGACAAAAACACTCCACAAAAATTTTAGCAGTCTTGCAATGCTGACGAGACTGAGGTTGGAATTCAGGTCCCACCGAGATGAAGTTTCTTTAGTTAAAAGTAAAAAGGAAAAGAAAAGAGAGAGAGAGAGAGAGACTTTAAGTTGAAATCACAGAGTGGCTAAAACTGAGAATTATTCTTTAGGAAGAAAAACAGCTGAAAATAACCAGCACTAACACAGCTTGACAAACGCCCTTACTTGGAGCAAGGTGATCTAAAATTCCTCTAACTGCTTTCCAGAAAAACATTAAATCCTTCGGAGAGGAAGATAGCATAAGGTAGAACCTTGTCAACTTTTTTTAAAGTATCTGGCATTCAATAGATCATAGACATTCCAAGGAAGAGGAACAGATAAACCAAAACAAACCAATCAAAAGCAACAAAACAATTAAAAAGACTCACAAGCCCACATACTGCTCCTACCAAAAGAGATTGAGAAATTCCAGCTTCAGCACCAAAATAAAAACAGTTTAGAAGTCATCACTGCCATATTTACATGAGGCAAAGCTGAAGCAAAACTGAAAATAATAATTTTTTGACCTATTAGAAAACTGAGGGGGCAGAGCAAACTACCACTCCCAAATCTGGAACCACAGGTGAATCCAGAGTCACCGTTTAGATCTGTTGGTCTGGAGCAGAAGCCACTGGAGTCAAAACCACTGGCAGGAATACTTAGGGGGTAATTTTGACTAATTGCTGAAGACTAGTATAGGTTAGTTTAAGGATGAGAAATTCCCTGGGCGCCTGGGTGGCTCAGTTGGTTGAGTGTCTGACTTGGGCTCAGGTCACAATCTCACAGTTTGTGCACTTGAGCCCCGCGTCGGGCTCTGTGCCCAGTGCCTGGATCCTACTTCATATTCTGTGTCTCCCTCTCTCTCTGCCCCTCCCCCACTCATGCTCTGTCTCTCTCTAAAATAAACATTTAAAAAATTAAAAAAAAAAAAAAAGAATGAGAAATTCCTCTGGGGACACTCATACTTTAAGAAGTTTTGCCTCAAGGAAACACACCAAGATCTCAATGTCAAGACCCAGGAAACATTCCTTCATGTCCTTCCTTCAGGAGGACAAGAATAGTCCTTATAGAATGCACATGGAGAATCCTCTATAATAAAGGCCTACTCTGAAGAGAGAAGATTTTATCCCACCTGGATGAAGGGCATTCTTCACATTCAAGCCCTCTCTAGTCTGTTCTCGCTTTTGATACAAGGGGGAAAATACTATATGTAGCACTGGAAAAATAATTGTAAAAGGTACAGCCTAGCACAAAGACTCAATAAAAGATGTATTAATAACATTATAGAATGATTCCCCTCCCCCACATTTCACCACAACACCAATAGGGCTAGAGCATAATTATAGTGTAATGTGAAAAGGACATTATGTAAAAACTAAGGAAATCAATAAAATATAGACTTCAGTTATTACTATTATAATGTATTAATACGGTTCATTAAGTTTAACAAATACATCATATTCATGTAAGATAATAATAGAAACTAACTGCAGGGTATACAAGAACTCTCTATACTATATAATTTTCCTATAAATTTGAAAGTGTTCTAAAACACAAAATTTCTATTAAAAATTTTAAAATACAGAAAAATTTTTAGAGAAATATTTTTAACTTTATTAATGCAAGCAGGGAAGCAGCAGAGAGAGAAAGAAAAAAAGAATCTCTGTACTGTCAGCACAGAGCCTGATGTGTGGCGCAAACTCACAAACCATGAGAGCATGACCTGAGCTGAAATCAAGAGTCAGATGCTTAACTAACTGAACCACCCCGCTTCCCCGAAAATAAAGAAAACAAACAAACAAACAAACAAACAAATAAACAAACAAAAAACTCATGGGTGATATAGATACTAGAAATATTAGACAGAGAATTTATATAATCATAATTAGTTTAAGAATAAAGACTAATACCACAGGCAACTACAATTTATAAAAGAGTTATATAGAAATTCTAGAATTGAAAAAATGCCAGAAATATAAGTAATTCCATAAGGCAACAAATGTTCACCTAGAATTCTATAATTAATGAAAATATCCTTTAAGAATTAGGCAAAAAAATAAATTTTAAAATTAACAAATTCAAATCAATCACTAATAGGCTTGTATTACAAAATAAAGCAAGTATTGAGGTTAAAGAGAATGGGTGTAAAAGGGAAAACTGCACCTTGAGAAATGAACGGTTAGCGTCAAAAAAAGAAAATGACAGGAAAAACTAAAGCTACTACTTCTCTTTATTTAAGTCAGTTAAAATATGTATGACATTAGAGCAAAACTTAAAATACTAATATACGTTTAAAAAATGTTTGTTGTTAAAACACATATGACATAAAGGTGGGGAGGAAAGAGCCTACACAATTTTAGGTTTTTAACTTTAATTTGAAGCTGAATGAAAATTAACTTATTACTTCTAAGTTGAATGAAAATTTAAGGATGAATGCTGTAATACCAGTAAGTATAGCTAAAATGCCAATAAATACATTAAAATGGAATTTTGGTAAACAACAAATTATATAGGAGGATTTGAAAGACAGAAAAGAGATATCAAAAATAGGAAAGAAAAATGGTAAAAAAAAATAAAATGGCACATAGATCTAAATGCAAGAATATCAATAGTTAACATTACATACTAACATTCTAAATACTCTAATTAAATGGTAGATACTATCAATATAAATCAATAAGCAATGTTCCCTGTGGAAAGCAAACTTTAACAAAGAATGATAAATTGAAAATAAATAAATAGAGCTGTTGGGAGGCAATTCAACATGGTGGAGAAGTAGGGGGACCCGAAGTTCCCTAGTCCCTCAAACACAACAATTGAAGCCAGAGGACTGGAAATTCCAAAGGTCTGGGCTGCAGAGTGATAGAGAGGTCTCCAGGGGCCCACAGGGACAAACTGGCAGGTCATAGGTGTGTGATTGTGAACTGGGAAAGATAAAGCGGGCAGTGTAGGCATGGACAGGAGGGATCCCTTTCAGCAGAGAGACAAAGGGGAGAGAAAGACAGGCTAAGGGAGTGTACGATTGTATTTGGACAAGAGAAAAACCACAGACCAGGGATCAGAAAAAAAATGGAGAAAGATCCAATCTGTAACTGTAGGGCTTCTCCCAGACTGGGGCCAGCTGCCCAGTTCTCCCACTTGGGGAGCAGAGGAGCCAGCCCGGGGTGGGTAACTAGTTCAGAGACGCAATTCACAGTGAAAGAAAGCAGTCCTCTCCCTGGAGTGCTGTGGGAAGACGGTATATAGCCTTTCAAAGGACAAAGGACCCTGCCTGAGCCCATCAGCCAGAGGCCCTTAATTGGAGGGGCAACACTTCTTCAGAACCAGGGAGCACTGAGCGGGATCCCTTAAGACATCAGGGTTTGAATCCCAGAAGAGCACCAGGAAGGCACAGGAGATTGTGTAGCAAAGGAAAAAATAAAAAATAAAAACTACAACAACAAAAACGACCCGTCTGCGCCCATGCAGCACTGTGAGGATGGCCTAAACCGAGTGTTTTGGGACACCTGGTCTGGAGAGGAGAGACTGGCATATTACCATTTATCTCCCCATCACCAGCAAGGTGGGGCTTCAGGGAAAGTACAAGGGGCCACTGTGTAGGAGGGACCAGGCTACACCAAACCATGTCCCTCCATGCCTAGTAACCACATATTCACCACAGGGAGATTGATGCTGACCAACCAGACAGCTGCTCCTCCAGACCAGCGCTGCCACAGGTTCCAAGATACCCAGAGGTTTGGCATTTTCTTTTTTTTTTTTTAATTTTTTAATGTTTATTTATTTCTGAGACAGAGAGAGACAGAGCATGAGTAGGGGAGGGGCAGAGAGAGAGAGGGAGACACAGAATCTGAAACAGGCTACAGGCTCTGAGCTGTCAGCACAGAGGGGGGCTCGAACTCACAAACTGTGAGATCATGACCTGAGCAGAAGTCGGTTGCTCAACTGACTAAGCCACCCAGGGACCCCAAGGTTTGGCATTTTTCTGATTTAATTCTTGGTCAATTCTTGTTATATATATAATTTCTTCTTCCTTTTCTTCTTATTTCTTCCCTTCTCTAGTCTGGTTATTCTGGTTGTTGGTTTGTTTAAGCAGACTGGAGTGGTCATACTTGTATCACACAAACTAGATTTTAAACTAAAGGCAGTAACAAGAGATGAAGAAGGGCATTATATCATAATTATGGGGTCTATCCATCAAGAAGAGCTAACAATTTTAAATGTTTGTTTACCCAATTTGAAAGCACCCAAATATATAAATCAATTAATCACAAACATAAGCAATCTTATTGATAAGACTATAGTAATTGCAGGTGACTTTCATACTCCACTTATAACAATTGACAGATCATCTAGGCAGAAAATCAATAAAGAAACAATGGCCCTGAATGATACACTGGACTTGACAGGTATATTTAGAACTTTTCATCCAAAAACAGCAGAATACAATACTTCTCGAGTGCACATGAAACATTTTCCAAGACAGATCACATACTGGGTCACAAAACAGCCCTCAATAAGTATAAAAGAATTGAGATCATACCATACACTTTCAGACCACAATGCTATGAAACTTGAAATCATCCACAGGAAAAAGTCTGGAAAACCTCCAAAAGCATGGAGGTTAAAGAACATCCTACTAAAGAACGAATGGGTTAACCAGGCAATTAAAGAAGAAATTTAAAAATATATGGAAACAAATTAAAATGAAAACACAACAGTCCAAACCATTTGGGATGCACCAAAGGCACTCCTAAGAGGAAAATACATTGCAATCCAGGCCTATCTCAAGAAACAAGAAAAATCCCAAATACAAAATCTAACAGCACACCTAAAGGAACTAGGAGAACAGCAAAGAAACCCCAAGGCCAGCAGAAGAAGAGAAATAATAAAGATTAGAGCAGAAATAAAGAATATAGAATCCAAAAAATACCAGTAGAACAGATCAATGAAACTAAGAGCTGTTTTAAAAAAAAATAAAATAAACAAAATTGATAAACCGCTAGCTAGACTTCTCAAAAAGAAAAGAGAGGACCCAAATAGATAAAATCATGAATGCAATTGGACTTACCACAACCAAACCCTGAAAAATACAAACAATTATCATAGAATACTATGAAAAATTATATACCAACAAACTGGACAACCTGGAAGAAACGGAAAAATTCCTAGACACCCACACACTACCAAAACTCAAACAGGAAGAAATAGAAAATTTGAAGAGACCATAATTAGTGAAGAAATTGAATCAATTATCAAAAATCTTGCAGCAACTAAGAGTCCTGGGCCAGATGGCTTCCTAGGGGAATTCTACCAGACATTTAAAACAGAGTTAATACCCATCTTCTTCAAGATGTTCCAAAAAATAGAAATGAAAGGAAAGCTTCTGGACTCATTCTATAAAGCCAGCATTACCTTGTTTCCCAAACCAGACAGAGTACCCACAGAAAAGGAAAATTACAGGTCAATATCCCTGATGAACATGGATGCAAAAATTCTCAACAAGATACTAGCAAATTGAATTCAACAGCATATAAAAAGAATTATTCACCATGATCAAGTGGGATTCATTCCTGGTCTGTAGGGCTGGTTCAATATTCGCAAATCAATATGATACATCACATTAATAAAAGAAAGGATAAGAACCATAGGATTCTGTCAATAGATGCAGAAAAAGCACTTGATGAAATGCAGCATCCTTTCTTAATAAAAACCCTCAAGATAGTCGGGATAGGAGGAACATACCTAAACATCACAAAAGCCATATATGAAAAGCCACAACTAATATTGTCCTTAATGGGGAAAAACTGGGAGCTCTCTCCCTGAGATCAGGAACACGACAGGATTGTCCACTCTTACCACTGCCATTTAACATAGTGTTGGAAGTCCTAGCCTCAGTAATCAGACAACAAAATGAAATAAAAGGCATCCAAATTAGCAAAGAAGAAGTCAAACTTTCACTTTTTGCAGATGACATGATACTCTACATGGAAAACCCAAAAGATTCCACCAAAAAGCTGTTAGAACTGACACATGAATTCAGTAAAGTCGCAAGATACAAAATCAATGTACAGAAATCAGTTGCATTTCTATACACCAATAATAAAGCAACAGAAAGAGAAATTAAGAAATAGATCCCATTTGCAATGGCACCAAGAACCATAAAATACCTAGGAATAAGCCTAAGATGTAAAAGATCTGTATGCTGAAAACTATAGAAAATTTATGAAGGAATTTGAAGAAGACACAAAGAAATGGAAAAACATTCCATGCTCATGGATTGGAAGAATAAATACTAGTAAAATGCCAATACTACCCAAGGCAATCTGCATATTCAATGCAATTCCAATCAAAATTGCACAGCATTCTTCTCAAATCTAGAACAAAAAATCCTAAAATTTGCATGGAACCAGAAAAGACCCCGAATAACCAAAGTAATGTTGCAAAAGAAAACCAAAGTGGGAGGCATCACAATCCAAGACTTTAGCCTCTCCTATGAGGCTGTAATCATCAAGACAGTATGGTATTGGCAAAAATATAGACACATAGACCAATGAAATAGAATAGAGAACCCAGAATTGGACCCACAAATGTATGGCCAACTAATCTTTGACAAAGCAGGAAAGTGTATCCAATGGGGGAAAAAAGTCTCTAGCAAATGGTGCTGGGAGTACTGGACAGCAATATGCAGAAGATTGAAACTGGACCACTTTCTTACACCATACACAAAAACAAACTCAAAATGGATGAAAGATCTAAATGTGAGACAGGAAACAATCAAAACCTTAGACGTGAAAGCAGGCAACAACCTCTTTGACCTCAGCTGCAGCAATTTCTTGCTAGACACATATCCAAGGCAAGGGAATTAAAAGCAAAAATTAACTACTGGAACCTCAAGAAGATAAAAAGATACTTCACTGCAAAGGAAACAATCAACAAAACTAAAAGTCAACTGACAGAATGGGAAAAGATATTTGCAAATGACACATCGGATAAAGAATTAGTATCCAAAATCTATAAAGAACTTACCAAACTCAACATCCAAAAAACCAAATAATCCAATCAAGAAATGGGCAGAAGTCATGAATAGACACTTTTTTCAAAGAAGGCATCCAGATGGCCAACAGACAAATGAAAAGATGCTGAACGTTACTCATTATCAGGGAAATACAAATCAAAACTACACTGAGATACTACCTCACACCAGTCAGAGTGGCTAAAATTAATAACTCAGGAAACAACAGATGCTGGCAAGGATGTGGAGAAGCAGGAACCCTCTTGCACTGCTGGTGGGAATGCAAACTGGTGCAGCCACTCTGGAAAACAGTGTGGAGGTTCCTCAAAAAATTAAAAATAGAACTACCCTACGACTTAGCAATTGCACTAATAGGTATTTACCCAAGGGATACAGGAGTGCTGCTTCATAGGAGCACATGTACCCCAATGTTTATAGCAGCGCTGTCAACAACCAAATTGTGGAAAGAGCCTAAATGTCCACCAACTGATGAATGGATAAATAAGATGTGGCTCATATATATGATGGAATACTACTTGGTAAGGAGAAAGAATGAAATCCTGCCATTTGCAGCAACATGGATGGAACTGGAGGGTATTATGCTAAGTGAAATAAGTCAGTCAGAGAAAGACAGATATTATATGTTTACACTCACATGTGGAACCCGAGAAAGAAGACCATGGAGGAAGGGACAGGGGAAAAAAATAGTTACAAACAGAGAGGGAGGGAGGCAAACCACAAGAGACCCTTAAATACAGAGAATAAACTGAGGGCTAATGGGGGTGGGGGTAAGGGGGAGAGGAAAATGGGTGACGGGCATTGAGGAGGGCACTTGTTGGAAAGAGCACTGGGTGTTGTATGTAAGCAATGAATCACAGGATTCTACTCCCAAAACCAAGAGCATACTGTATACACTGTATGTTAGTCAACTTGACAAGTTACATTTAAAAAAAAAAGAAACTAAATGAATAGAAAAAGATAGTTCTTACAAGAAATGATCTTGAAAGAAATTCTTGTTAGGCTGAAAAAAGCTGAAGTTCCTAGTTTAACATCAAATCCCATAGACTTAAAGACTACTCTCAGAGAAAAAGAGGAGCTTTTCAAAATGGTAAGAATAATTCAACAGGAAGACATTAAATTGTGAATGTATTATAATTTCTAATTATAGAGTATCAAAAAGCATGAAATAAACTTCAACAAAATTAAAGAAAGACATATCCAAACTCACAGTAGGAAATTAAAAAAAATTTTTTTTAACATTTATTTATTTTTGAGACAGAGAGAGACAGAGCATGAATGGAGGAGGGACAGAGAGAGAGGGAGACACAGAATCGGAAGCAGGCTCCAGGTTCTTAGCCATCAGCCCAGAGCCTGACCCGGGGCTTGAACTCACAGACCGCGAGATCGTGACCTGAGCTGAAGTCAGACGCTTAACCGACTGAGCCACCCAGGAGCCCCCATAGTAGGAAATTTTAATATGTCTTTTGTCTTAATTTTGTCTTTTGATAATAGATAAAACATATAGCCAAGAAATTAGTAACAATATAGAAGACTTACTATAGTATCAAAACTCTTCTAATGGACACTTATAGAACCTACACCCAACAATTCCATATCCAAATTCTTTTCAAGAATAGCTTCACCAAGAAGGCTCATATACTTGAATATAAAACACTATCAGCAAATTTTAAGGGCTAAAATTATGCAGAATATCTTCTCTGACTACAAGGCAATTAAATTAGAAACTAGTAGCAATAGGAAAAGACAAAACATTTGAGTATTATGCAACACACACTGGGTAGTCTATAGACCAAAGTATTTGACAAAATCAAATACTTATAAGTGAATGGTACTGAAAGTATAGTACATCAAAAATTGGGAAATGCAATAAACTGGTAAATGAAAAGCACTGAAAAGGAAAATATAGAGGTATGAAGGGTGAAAGAAAGAAAATGAGAGAAGGAGGGAGGAAGAATGTAGAGACAGCTTTTGGGCCCTCTAGTTCTAAGGCTGTACCATTTGGTACAAGCGATGGGTATTCATGACTCCAGATGGCTCTGGATAGCTGAGTACCAGAAACAACCCATCCTTGTAAAACAATTAAAAACAAAACAAACAAAACAGAAGTATGAATAGACACTTTTCACAAATTGTGTTGGGCCAACCTGGTAGCCACGTGTAAAAATACACTACGTATTTACCATACACTGTATATCAAAAAGAACTACAAAATTAATTAGAAATTTAAAAGTTTAAAACCTATGAAACCATAGGCAAAATCTTATGATTTTGAAATAGAAAAGACATTTTTAATTTTTTTAATATTTATTTTTATTTTTGAGACAGAGACAGAACGTGAGTGAGGGAGGGGCAGGAGAGAAGGAGACACAGAATCTGAAGCTGGTTCCAGGCTCTGAGCTGTCAGCACAGAGCTCAAAGCAAGGCTTGAACTCACAAACTATGAGATCATGACCTGAGCCGAAGTTGGACGCTTAACCAACTGAGCCACCCAAGCGCCCCTAGAAAAGCCATTTTTAAATCGAAAAGCATGTGCTATGTTTGCAATTCTCATGTTTATTAATAATAATCTGAATGCACACAGTAGGTTTCTGGAACAGAGTCAGCTTAATTATTATTATTTATTTAATAGTGGTTGCACTGACCCCCTTTTGCCCAAATTTTTGCCCCAGGACAATGTGATGGGAACCAGCTGTCACCTATACGTCATGGGGTCTGTGTTGTAGGTGAGAGCACCAACAAAATGAACTGGGTACTGATGTGCACACTGTCCTTCTCCCCTCTGTGAAGGAGGGAGAAAATCTTTTGTTCCTTGGAAAGATTCTGATTTATATCATCTTTTGTAGTGTAAATAAATCTCTCCAAGGAAGGATAAGAATATTGTCTTCCCCTTGGCAACCCAGGGATATCTCCTTGTCCCAGTTCTCAGCACTGTTTGAAAAGTAAATGTACACTTCCAGAGTTGAGTAAATCTCTTCCAGGTTCTCATTGCTGTAAATTAACTTCCAAGACTTGCTCTTTTAGACTAGGCCCCAAGCTTCAGTAAGATTTTTCTTAGCCCAAATTATGCAGAAACATAAAAATATATTCTCTACAACTCCATGTCATGAAATTTAATAGCATTGAGTGACTAAAAATCAAAATCTTTCCTTCACAAGAATAAGCAAGTAACATAAAATTATATAATTTTCAATACCAACTTTTTATTATTGTTTTAAATTTATTGTTTTATTATTTAATTATATTGTTTATTTTTATTGTTTTATTATTGTTTATATCAAACGTATGCTAAATTTTAAGGGGAATTTATCATATAATTTCTTATATAGGATGCATTGAATGATATAATGGCCAATGCTTTGATTCATTTGAAATTAGTAGACATAATTCAAGATAGGGAGGATATTTTATATCTTTGAATTCATTTATTCCTGTACCATATGACATTTTTTTTATTTATGAATACTCACATGTACACCTACTATTTTCAATCAGAATAGAAATGTTTCCATTTATCATTCCTGAGTTACTGGGGAGGTTTTAAAGGAAAATTTCATAAAACTACTGCTCACTACTTTGATTTTTAAAATTATAACCATGTTTAATTATTAACTACTGAAAAATATATTGTTTTAAATCTATGATGGCTCAGTTATTTGTAAAAGTTGAGTTACAGAGAAAAATTAAAATATTTTCAAAGTTAATATCTGATTCAGAACTGATTACATCCCTGTAGTGGATGGACCAAAGGGAACACTTGGAAGGACAGTTTCTAAAACTGAGCTGCACAAATGTCAAAACCAAAAAGTACCAGCCAACTGAATCTGTCTTCTGAATTTTTTTGGAAGGCTCAGATACCAACCTTTGCTTTCCATCTTATTGGCCAGCATTTTGTCCAAAACTATCTTTTCCTTCAGCTGATGTCATGGATTACAGTATTTTAGCAAGATACAATGCTACTCCTGACAAATTTTAGATTCTATTTAAAAGGATGAAAGTTAAAGGCACTTGTGTGGCTCGGTGGGTTAAATATCTGACTTCAGCTCAGGTCATTATCTCACAGTTTGTGAGTTCAAGTCTCCCATGGGGTGAGCTTGAGCCCAAATTAGGTGAGCATGAACCCTGCTTCAGGTAAACATGAGCCCGGCTTCAGGTGAGCCCTGCGCTCTCTCTCTGTCTCTCTCTGCCCCTCACTCACTTGCACCCTCCCTCTCTCTCAAAATAAATAAATAAATAGATAAATAAAAATTAAAAAAAAATAAAAGTGTTACCCTTTAAAAAAGTGTAAGGATGAAAGTTGATAGATTATCAGTTTACTCCTATAGTGATGTTCTATGATGTCTATCACCCCATTGTTCTGAAGTTATACTTCAAATATAAACCAAAAATGTAGTAATGAAGGAAAGAAGCAATATAAAATTGTACTCCTTTTCTTTAAAAAAAACTGGAAGTATTTATAAAAAAGAGAACACATGTCATAAATGAAAATGTACAAATTTTATACAACTTCTTCATTTCTCATGACAATGAGAATGGGAACACATTTGAAAATGTAAACAAATAGCTGAGAACAACATTTCAATGGAAGACCATTATTAAAACTACTGTTATTAAAAGAACAAAAGGACCTAGACCTGGAACCACAGTATCTTCACCCTCAAAGATCCTTTTTAATGGACTCATTAGCTCTACCAAGATAAATTTTTGAAGTGAAACATTGGTCCCAGTGCATAGGGCTGATATTTGAAATCAAAGTTTAAACTAACTGTTTATAACTCAAGACAATAGTGGCCTGATACTTGAAAGAAAGTATAGTATCTGTGTTCTATTAGTTTATACTGACCATAGTACAATTTAAAGTAGTATGCCTTATAACATTTTCTGTCTCAGCATAACTTAAAAGTTAGGAAATTTTGTAATTACCTCCCAACAGAATGGAATTAATTCAGAGCAAACTACTTAAAGCTGCTAATGGCTGCATGATCATGTAATTTTATTGTTTTAGCAAACAATGATAGCATTCATTTAAATTTCATTTAACTTAGCTTTGATGAATGTATATCTAATAAAAGAAATCTTAACTCTTTTGGAAGGCTATTAATTTTTATTTCCTTTGGTGAAATTTTAGTTCTGTAACTGCTACTGCACTCCATAAATAATGAATGATTTACTTTGCATAATCCAAAATTCTCTGTATAAATATGATATGATTGAATTTCATAGGCACAAACCTTTTGATATTTTAAAAGAATTAAAATTGAACAGATTTCAGATTTCAGCCTTAAGTTTCCCCACTTAGTTATAAAGAAGAGCAGTTTTGCTATTCTTTGTAACTAATCTTTGCATTATTGTTGTAAAGTCCTCTAACTTAAATCTAATTGTTCAGTGACACAGTTAATGAGTAATTTCATAAAATACTAAATTAAAACTAATAGATGAATGGATATTGTACCCACTAGGAATATATTAAGAGGTGCTTGGCTGGAGTTGTGTCCTGTAGAGTGTTTATTATGCTATTGCTTGATAGAATGGAAAACATATTCATTATTCAAAGATGTCTTCAAGTTTACAATCTGCTTATTATTTTAAGGACATAATTAAAAAGTACCATTACTTTGAAAAGTTGAACATACCATAAACAATTAGAAAAGTAACTAGAAAGTGATAGGGAATGAATTATTATATTTCAACATGAATTTTCTGACCATAATGACTAGAAAAACTGAACTTAATTCCTCTTTATTTGAGTGCACTAAAGGAAACTCATTTTTTCAAGACACGACAACAGAGACGATCCACTTTTTAATGAAAATCTATTTCAGGCATATGGTTTGAGCACATTCATATCTTTCCTCTCCTATTATATTATGATAGAGTTACAGTAGAGGTCAAAAAAAAAGGACAACTTATAGCAATAAAAAGAAAAAAAACATTTTCTAGATGATATAAATCCAAGTGGAGGAACAGTGCCTGATGGATCAGAGGAGAGAAAATGATAAAATGAATCAGCAATTAAGGAAGTCATGGTAACCTGCAGAACACTGAGTATTTTCTTCAGGTGCAATAGCCACATTCAAATTGCACAGCAAGAAATGTTCTGTTTTTATCATATGGGTTGGCATTGTTCCATATACCATAAATAAAATCCGATACTAAAGCTTTTAGTGTGAGTTTAAGAGGTGGTAGAGGTGGATATGCAAATTTCTTACAAACAAGTAACAGTCTGTCTAGCATCTTAATTCTCATCAACAAAATTCTATTGTAGAATAAAAAATAAGATCTAATTTCTGAGGACAAAAATTATTTTTAATGTAAAATTTTATTTCCAGCTAAAATAGTACTCAGGTGGAAGTGAAGAATAAAAAAATTTTAGGAATGAAGAAATTTCAAGAATTCAGAAATATTATTTCTGCTGCATACTTCCTTACAAATTATTTAAAGATCTATTTTATCAAAATAATTTAAAAGCAGATCAAGGAAAGGGGAGATCTAACTAATGAGAAAAATGTTGGAAAATTTCAGGATCAGAGATCAGCAGACCTATAAAACAATTAATTATACCAACTTAGAGCAAGATGACAGATGCTTCAGGATGAGGTTGGAGAGAATTATTTGGGACAAAAATGAATTCAAACATTCACAAAGTATGGTAGTGTCTATGAAGAAAATGGCAATTAGTTCAGAGGCAAAATGCAAAGCCATCAGAACTGGACTCTAGGATTATTGTTCAATGATGAAAAAAATTATGGTTATAGAACAAAATGTAAACTTACCCACCTTGAGAATATGAAAATAAACCTGTAAACAAAAGAGATGAGAGAGGAAAGTGGAGAGGAAAGAGAAGGATGGAAATATTTCATAATCATTTTTAAGAATAGGAAATAATGTGATATTATATATGACTGATAATAAAATGAATATATAATATCATTTTGCTTGAGGGCTAAGGTGACCGGTAGAAGATCTAAAGACACTGATATAAATATAAAAAGGTCAATATGTTTTACTCAGTCTACCTATTCAAATGTTAATGTCATCTAAGACCACTCACAGACTCATCTAGGATGTTTGACCAAATAAACCTGGGCATTCCATGACCTCCAAGTTGACACATAAAATAAACTGTCACATTCCCATCTGATGAATTCCAAAGTTAAACATTTGTTGACACTTTTGTAAGCCTCTGTGAATGAGAAAGATATTATCAGCACTCTCATAGGATATAGGCACATTAAAAAAAATATATCTATCTATCATCTATCTATCCATCTATCTATCTACCTATATACCTACCTACTTACCTACCTATTTATAGTTATGCAAAGTAGGCTAGAAGAATGTGAAATAGAAACACAGAGAAGGGGAATTTGTGCTGTGGGATACTGAGAAAATATGTATTAAATGTACACTTGATCTGGGGCGCTTGGGTGGCTCAGTCGGTTAAGTGTCTGACTTTGGCGTAGGTCATGATCTTGTGGTTTATGGGTTCTAGCCTGTGTCAGGCTCTGTGCTGACAGCTCAAAGCCTGGAGCCTGCTTTGGATTCTTTGTCTCCCCCTCTCTGCCCCTCCCCTGCTCATACTCCTTGTCTCTCTCTCTCTCTGTCTCTGTCTCTCTCTCTCAAAAATAAATAAACATTTAAAAACAATAAATGTACATTTGATCTGAGTATTATTCTACTCAATCATTCAAAATGGATTCAAATATCAGTTAATGAAGTTAAAAATGACTTAGTTCAAACCTTAATAAATAAAAAGTCCCTAAAGATTTTTTGGAATTATGATTACATCTCGAAATATTTTAAAGTACTGAAAAATATATTTTAAAGTAGCAACAAAAGTGGGAAACAGAAAGTAATAAAAATAATTTGGCACAGATCTAAAATCTAGTATTATGGATGAAATCAGAAGTTCATCACAAGATTTATGTATGTGAATAATACTTTCCCAATTGATATTAACTGATGAAAAACATCTTTGAGACAATCTTTCTATAACTATTACTAATATCGCTGATGATTTTGGAAAGATCTTGTATCATTTTGCTTTCACCACAAAACTAGCAGATAGCAAACAACCACAAAACATCAGTAGCATACTACAGTACGTGTTTATTTCTCATAAGTCTCTGTATCACTAGGAAGTTGACTGATCTCAGCCAGGCTTATTCTGGGTCTGTGAGTCAGCTGACTCACTCTCCTCTAGGACATCTCTACTTTATATGTCTCTCAACATTCTTCTGAAAACAGCAGACAACCTGAGCATGTCGTTCTCATTGTGACAGTTGAAGAACACAAGAGATAGAACCCAATCACGCAAACCCTTTTCAACACTCTCCTTACGTCAGATCTGCTAGCATCTGATTGACCAAAACATGGTTGAGCCCAGGGACAGGGAACTATGTAAAACCACAAAAGAGATGCCAGACAAATCTTTAAGGCAAAGGTCAAGGATAGACAGGAGTTAGTGGAGATTTGGATCCAATGCTGAAATCTACTACATATCTAAGGAGAGGTTTCATTTTGAAAAAGTCATTGTGAGATAAAGAGATTCGCAAACAATTCAAACATATATTATGCTTATGAAAAAGTACAAAGCTTTGTAAACAAGTTATGGTAGCTGGTGGTATTACTGTCATTGTGGCTGCAATTCTGATATTTAGTAATGGATATGCCTCTTTTGCATATGGTGAGTGAAAGAAATACAGTGATGCATGAAAGGTAGAAATAAAGGAAAGGAAATGAGTAAAATTGATAGCTCAAGTAACATTAAGTTTAAGTGTGACAAGAAGAGGAAAAACCGGTCAGTAAAAATAGTTTTCACTATAAAGAAAAATAAATGAGATTATTTTATTTCAAAAATGCATGAGTTTCAAGTCATAATATATATTCAGGACAATGAAATTCAATTATAGTTGAAATAAAAATAAACTGAATTTGGCTAACTTTATTCTTTTGAAAATTTTTTTAAAGTTTAGTATTCGATTTATTTTGAGAGAGAGATAGAGAGCGAATGAGGGAGAGGTAGAGAAAGAGGGAGAGGGAGAATCCTAAGCAGGCTCTGTGCTGTCAACGTAGAGCTTGATGTGGGGCTCAAACTCATGAACTATGAGATCATGACCTGAGCCAAAATCAAGAGTCGGATGCTTAACCGTTGGCTATCTTCATTCTTAAAACATGTGACCAAAACACAATTCTCAAATTTTTACATCTTAAACATAATAAATAATGATTACCAGGAGAAACTTTTAAGAAATTACTTTAGCCGCCAAATAATTGAAGTCATTAAATGAATTCTACTTGGGTGTTTATAGATGTACTGAAAATTTTTTTCTGGATTATTTATTTAATGGATTCAAATATGTTGTCACTCATTCACAATCTCCTAAAAAATAAAGGAGTAAATATTCTTTTTACCAATTTAAAAATTTTATGGAAATCAACCAATACACCTATTTTGGGGTTAGATACATATCATTGGTTTTAAAAAGTCATGAAATGTAAACTTAAATACAAACTATATTCCAAAAAGTTCACAAATTTCCAAGAACTTATTTTATTTATAATAAGTGGACTATGTATGTGCCATAGGAAAAAGCTCTACATAAATCTTTCAGCACACTTTGCTTTAGCTAAATTAGCTGCATTGTTCTTAATTACTCAACACTACATTGAACAAATTAGGAATCTAAAAAGCATATAGGAATATAGTTCCTAAACTTTCCTAAGTTTAGTTAATGAAGTGAGAAAATCAGTCACTATTAAGAGTATGCAGTTTATAGTCCATTGGACAGAAGTTGTTGAAACACAGGAATCAAAAATTCTTCATAAATTCAGGTTCAGATGGGTTTTTCCTAAGTGTGTGTGTGTGTGTGTGTGTGTGTGTTGACAGGTAGGTAACATAAAGAGATGGTGCCTATATAAATCCATGTAGCTATACCTATTAAATGATGGAAATTTGTTTATAAACCAATATTTATAAAAATGTTTAGTCTTTTGTGTGAGAAACTATTTCTCCTGATGATAGTTAAAATGAAACTTAGGAATTAAGAGAGAATTTGGTCCTTGTAAACAGACCAAAGTTGCTATTTAAGAGGAAAAGAAATGCCCTAAGAGCTTAGTAAATTAATTCCCTTCTAAATCCAGAAGGAAGCAAAAAAAAAAAAAGAAAAATCCACAGAAATTTAGATCCAAATGGAGGCTGGTGAAAATTCAGTTGAATTTTCTGACAAGAAAGTGAATTCCAATCAAGCTATACTGACAGGGTCACATATTAGAACTGTGCCAGGACTCAGGCCCCATATTTCCCAGCTTCATGCCCTTTCCTCAGCTTGAAACTAACCTTGAGAGGGGGATCCTAGGAGTGCATTATTCTGTTGCTAAATCTTTAGCCTTTAAATCTGGATGGAAGGGGGAGCAGGGATTGATGTCACAGTTGACTAGACAAATCTGACAAAATATATGCAACTTTTTTCTTCTGTAAGCCACTTCCAGAGTAATTACATTTACAGAGAATTTCTGATATGAGAAGTGTAGCTTGAATGTCAGAATGTGGCAGGCACCCAGGGTTGTCACTGCCCCGAAATAGCACAGCTGTCAACACATCTTGATTTCCTCTATAATTAGAAAGATTTAGTCTATTAACCACTTGAATGCCCAATGGACACATGATATATTCATAAGGCAGCACCTGGAACAATAAATGAATTTTGAAAAATTACTTTTAAAAATAAACCAAACTATGCTCAATAGGCACGGTTTTCCCAAAAGCTCTTCTTAGAGAGTGCCTACTGATACCAGAACTAATTGCTGATCGATTTAAGTAAACCAAATATCAGCCCATTCTGGGGAAAGGAAGGTACCTAATTGAACTAATTACATGTTTTCTGACTCACTGTTATAAATGCACACATTCTTTATTCAATCCACGACATTTTTTCTATAATTTAAAAAATACCTTTGTTGTATTTTTCTTACTTCAAAAGTAATGTGCATTTATTTCAAAATGTGCCAAAAACTACAAATAATTATAAGAGTAAAAATCACCTGTGATCTTATATTCACAGCATTTTAAAATGTTACATATTATTATATTATATTAGCATTTTAATATACACACTTCCAAGATTTTTTCTCACATACACAGGAGTTATATATATTGTTTGGTAATCTAAAATTTTTACTGTTGTCTAAATATTTTTGTCATTAATTATCCAAAAATAAGTTTGACGTCTTCATATTATGAATGACTAAAATGATTTAACCAATCCCCTGCTTTTGTACATGCACGTAACTAATTTCTTTTGAAATAAAAAAGTGGCTAACTTAAAAATATACATATTTGATAAATGTAACTCTTCTGATAGTTAAAAGTCAGTGTAAATTCAATTGATTTTAGTAGGAATATTTTAATAGCAAACCTTGAATAAATAACTTTATATTAATAGGATATTGGTTGAAAGGTTTTCAATTTTGAAACCAAAGCATCTTATGCTCTTAATTTTTCCACATATTTTTCACGGAAGAGAGTTTAGGATTTTCATAAAAATTATAGCTAATAGTGCATGACTGGCAACAACAGAAGTAGAATAATGAAAATAGTCTCACGAGAAAGATTTAGGTTTCTGATATCCTGAAATAAGTGTGTTTTTGAGATGATGTAAAAATATATATAATATTTACATATTAGGAACTTTGATAAAACAATTTAATTTAACATTTATGTTGCCCTAATGAGACAAGTATTATCAGATCATCACTACTGCTGTATAAATCCAGAAGCCACGGTTGTCTTGTTACACGGTTAAATAAACTTTTTGTTGGCATACAGCTAGTAAAAGAAAAAAACTAATATTCAAATAATTAAATCTATATTTCTGTAATTATCATTTCTATACTGAAAAAGATCCTAAGGCAATTTTACCTCCCTCTCTTCTCCTACTTTTAATGACAGGGAATAGAGTTATATGGTCTTTTTATATGGTCTCTCAAAATATGATCTCTCTTAGAGAATATTCCATGTATACTTGAAAAAGATGTGCATCTTGCCATTCGATGGAATATTCTATAAATGACAATTATGTCAAGTTGGTTAATAGTAATATTCAAGTCTTCTATCTTACTGATTTTTTTTATCTACCTCTTATATCAACTCCTGAGAGAAGAGAGTTAGTCTCATCACAAGAAAAAATTGTCACTATGTGTGGTGATGGATGTTAAGATGTTAAATAAACTTATTTTGGTAATCATTTCACTATTCAAATATGATATATATATATATCATATATATATATATCTCATATATATATATATATGATATATATATCACATATAGTACCACTATATTATTCATTTTAAATTAATAACATGTTATATGTTAATTATATTTCAATAAAATTGGAAAAAACACAGACAAAAATAATAAATCATTTGGTATATGAAAATTCAAATGCTAAGTATAAGTTTCACAAAAATCCTAGCAGTAAAAAAATGAGATAAATTACATGACTACAAATTAAACAAAACAAACAAACAAAAATTTCTAGATATAAAGGAAATCCCTAACAGCGACAATTTTTTTTCCAAGGGATAAGAGCATTTAGTAGTTGAATATATATTGTTGAATATATATTTCTCCCCCAAATGATGCTCCAGTTAAACAGAGTATGTCTGTTTTTTCCACATTTCAATAAAAGAAAGGAAAGAAAAGAAAGAAACTGATCTAATAGTGAGAAATTGTAGGTTTGAGTTATATTTCCCAAATATGAGCCAATTTGACAAAGAACCTATAAAATAAATAAGATACATCACTAAATTTTTATTTGGAAAAATCTCTAAGATATATTTTTAAATGAAAAAAGCAAGGTGCCAAACCATCTGTGTAAGATACAAACATTTTGGTATAAATAATATATGCACTTATCAAATGATATGTAAATTGTCTGGAAGAACATTAGAAGGAATTAATAATATTTCCACCTGGAAAGTGTGACTGGGTTGGGAAGAAAGCAAAAATCTTCACTTTTTATTTTATATTCTTCTGCATCAGTTTTATAATTTTTAATCATACGTGTTCTGTTTTACAATTATCAATTATGATAACAAAAGATTATATTATAAGAATAATGATATTCTATTATTATAGACATAATAAATAATCCTATATTTAATATGTGATAAGTATACATATTAAATATGAATTGAATATATTTAATCTATATTAATGTATAATAATACATTATAATATTATATATTTTGAAAGGTATTTATCACCAAGATTGACACGCACTAACAATAAGAAATAAACTATATTGTTTTCTTCAAAGAGTAGCTAAATGAAATCAGAAATATGGAGTAGACACACTGCATTAGTACTTTAATAACGTTTTTGATAAATTATTGGTGATAATCTCATAAATAAAGTAAATAAATAGTGTCAACTTAGATGGAAATTCCCAGAAACGCAATGCAAAATTTTGATGTTTTGTATTTTCTATTGGTTTATTCCATTAATAAGTTAGTAGATTTAAATTACTTTAAAGTTTTCTTCCCGAGATCAGAGACATAACCAGAGTATACATTACCACTAACTCTAACATTTTACTGGTGGTCCTACTAAATGATTTAAGACAAACAAAGAAATTTTTAAAAAGGTGAATTAGAAAGGAAAATAAACAAACATCATTGTCTACAGTTGATATTATCGAGTATATCATGTAGAAAATCCAAAGTAGTTTACAAGCTGGTAGAATTAATAAGTGAATTTAGCAACATGGCTGAACTCAAGATTAGTAAAAAAATCAATTCTATATATTTTTATATAGCAGCATTTTAGAATTGGCAACTTATGCTGGGCTCAGCTGGGAACATCTTCTGGTCTTGGCTGGGTTTTCTCATGTGTTAACTATTACTGATGGGTGTGTTAGGTGCCTTCGGTGATTTTTGTTTGGAATCGTTCACATTTCTAGAGCCATGGCTGGGATAACTGAGCTAACTCCATTCTAGTTCCTATGGTTTTGTATCCTCCAGAAGTATGACTGTGACTTGTTCATGTACCAGAAGGCTTCCAAGAGACTGAGTGGAAGGTCACAAGTCTTTAAGACCTATGTTCAGGTCTTAAATAAATACTATTATTTTTGCCACATATGATTGGCAAATCAAATCATAAAGAATGCACAGATTGAAGGAAAGGGAATATAGATTCAATATTTTGATGGGATTACTTGCAAGTCACATTGCCAAGGCTCTAGATACAGCACAAAATACTTGGCAACAAATAGAGTTATCAGAGGACATTTCTTGAACAAAAGACTGGCCTTATAAATGGAAATGACCTCTGCTTTGATTAACCAGGTCATTTCCACGTGTAACATCATCAGAGCATCATTTCTAGCAGAAGGTAGTTAGTTACAAGGCATCCTAAAAGAACTGAAACGTAAGGGCCATTTGAGAGATTTTACCTTGGTAGATGAGAAATTCATTGCTTTCAGTTTTCTTTAACCACAAACCATACCAAATACACAGCAAGTATAACTGTAAATATAGACAGGTTTTAGAAAATACAAGAATATAAAGCCCTAAGAAGGGCAATAAGTTCAGCTGGAAGGCACAGAGAATATTCCTCTTTTCTCATGTTAGTAAAATAATAGGTTGTGAGAGCAACTTTCCTAAAAAATTAAAAAAAAATTTTTTTGCTCACATGCCCCATCCACAAGATAGAAAAAAGATAAAAGATCAGAAATCTGCTTTAGTTGTCACTAAGTAAACATGAGATTTGGTCAAAGAGGCAAGAACCAAAAAACAATCAGAAGGTGTTTTCTGTGTGTGTGTGAAGGTTGTCCGTCAGAAGTTAATATGAGTTAGTTTAATCTGGCCAACAGAAGGAACCAGCATTCACTTTATACATCCATACCTCTGCCATAAAGAGGGAATGTACTTTGGAATTGAGGCGATGTGTTATAGAGTACATGGAAATGGCCCCGGAGAGAGGATTCTAAGAACAAAGAGGAGGAAACCCTTACCATCATAGCCGCTGACCATTGAATATGTGAAGTTGGGCAAGCTCTTTGCCTTTTTCTTTAAAGTGAGTTTCAGCGGACAACTGGATATTGTTTGTTCTCATTAATTTACATGAATATTCCTAAAGCAACTCCTCTCTTAAGAGAACACCAGGTAAAAAAAAATGAATTTTAATCAAGGACCACAAATCCCAAAACTCTGAAAATGATTTATTTGAGAATGAAGACGATTTTGTAGCTGTTTGTGGCTAAGGATTCAGGTGCAAACCTGAATTAAGTGTGACAGAGGACTAGCCCTTGTGCCTTTGTCACTATCCAGTCATGGCCAGGAAGGTAAGCATTCATGAAACTAGCTGACCTGGTAATTTGGAGAATAACCCTCACTATGGAAGAAGATAGGCATTGCTCTCCTGTAGAACAATGCTCTCCTAAGGAAAGCATTCAGAATAAATGTAACTATTGTAACTCTTTAAAAGAAGGTGGTCTCTACTGATTAAAAATGAAATAAAATTATGGGACTCCTTTTAATGCAAATATTGAGGAGGAGGCTAACCTAAGGTCACTAATATACTGAATAAAAGGTGGGATATACAGGAAACAAATTCATACAATGTCCTGAGAATTTGAGAAATTAAAAGAAACTTTCAGTGCAGTCTTAGAGAATTCTAATTTAAGATACTGGAGAACGGGGGCGCCTGGGTGGCTCCGTCAGTTAAGCGGCCGACTTCGGCTCAGGTCATGATCTCACAGTCCGTGAGTTCGAGCCCCGCGTCGGGCTCTGTACTGACAGCTCAGAGCCTGGATCCTGCTTCAGATTCTGTTTCTCCCTCTCTCTCTCTGACCCTCCCTCGTTCATGCTCTGTCTCTATCTGTCTCAAAAATAAATAAACATTAAAAAAAAATTTAAAAAAAGAGATACTGGAGAACGTGATGTGAAAAAAACAACAACATCACAATAGATGAGAAAGATTGATCGACTGATTGATATAGAAAATAAGATAGTATATAATGTTACTACATAGTGGGCATGGATTTCACAAAAACAAAGTGATTTATTATGATTACTGCCTGGTACAAATCCATGTTTCTTTCATGAGATGTGTGGTTTTTCATGACACTATATAGAAAGCCTACTAAGAAAATTTAAGAACTGTTTTAGTAGAATTTAGCATTATCCTAACTGGATGGATATACTGAATAATGAACTTATTAGATGTTGAGAACAAAAATGGATGATAGAGTAGAAAGCATCCCTTGTGGTTATTTGGAGAGTAGATTCTGAGACAGTACATGAGTTAAATTAGAACCACTCAGCATTACTATTAACGAGGGAATTCTAAGTAGACTCTACTTAAGGTAAAATAGATTACATACTTAAACTTTAAAAAAATGGATAAAGAAATTGTGGTTTATATGCACAATGGAGTACTACGTGGCAATGAGAAAGAATGAAATATGGCCCTTTGTAGCAACGTGGATGGAACTGGAGAGTGTGATGCTAAGTGAAATAAGCCATACAGAGAAAGACAGATACCATAGGTTTTCACTCTTATGTGGATCCTGAGAAACTTAATGGAAACCCATTGGGGAGGGGAAGAAAAAAAAAAAAAAGAGGTTAGAGTGGGAGAGAGCCAAAGCATAAGAGACTGTTAAAAACTGAGAACAAACTGAGGGTTGATGGGGGGTGGGAGGGAGGGGAGGGTGGGTGATGGGTATTGAGGAGGACACTTTTTGGGATGAGCACTGGGTGTTGTATGGAAACCAATTTGACAATAAATTTCATATATTGAAAAAAAAAGTACAGAAAAAAAGAAAAAAATGGTTTAATTCTACTAATAAATATAGGAGAAGTAATTCTGTACATGTATATCAATCTATGGTAAAATCCCTGAAAAAATGAATAAACTATAGAATATGCTAAAACCTGGACAGATTTTAAGGGATCAAAGTCTCTAGCCCTGGGATAGTAAACAATTAGCTTTAGGTTCTGCTCAAGTACCTCTAACATGTAAGTACCAATATGCACTAGCGGCAAGAATGGAAACAATGGAGCATAAACATTAATAAAATTCCCCAAACTGCCCTAAAGGGAAGACATTGGTTGTGCATTTTAGATATTATTCCAATTGAGAGCTGGAGTTTGGAGAGGATTTTGAATATAGGGTTGATTGACATTTTTTTTTTTTAATGTGGACCTTCCTTCACAGAGAATCCCCAGGTCATTTCATCAGAAACTTTTTAAAGTTTTTTTTTTTCCATTTGCCTTTCTATATTTCTACTTCGATGAATACTCTGTTCACTCTCTGAAATTTCAAAGCATTTAATTTATAAAATTATGGGTTTATATTTGATAAGTTCCCTTTTCTTTTCTTGGCAATTTTTGCAAATACTGATTAGCTACTATAATAAGTTCAGCTAATGGTTTGGTTGGCCAAATAATACAGGTGGATCATAATTTTCCTTAAATTTTAGCAAGTAAAACAACACAAGCAGCCAACACCACCTCCAGAGCAATTTCAGAGGCATTTTCTGTATCTAAGTATTTATGAAAAAATGCTTTCCATTTACTTAGCTATTTTTCCTCCTTTATTTTATTTGAAGATATAATTAGGTGTTAGAGGCATTAATCCAATAAAGTCTGTTAATATTTTTCACAGTATATTCTTTATGGAGTATCTGGTAAGTGGCCCCTGACCTTGTTGAGACTGAGTTTTAGTGCCAGGATCTTCAATGGGCTACTTTTTCTCTCTTTTGTGATCTTTTCTAATAACAAAGATCTTTATTGAATGCATAAATTGATTGCTGTCTGCTCATCTAGAATTATAAAATGTTAAATAATCTCAAGTAAAATATCTTGAATGTTGTCTATGTCTTCTTGGAGAGTTATGAATATTTTGCTGAATTCCTAAGATCACAGGTATCTACACATGTGTGTATTATGACAATACCTCAACCAGGCAAGAGAGTTCTCTTGAAGATATTTTGTGATTTCACTGTTCTGGGGCTCTAGTAATAAGTTTGACTTTAGGGTCACCTGGGTGGCTCAGCTGTTTAAATGGCCAACTCTTGATTTTGGCTCAAGTCATGATCTCATGGTCATGGAATCCAGCCCTGCATCAGGCTCCATGCTGAGCCTGGAATTCTCTCTCTCCCTCTCTCTCTGCCCCTCCCCTGCTCTCACTGTCCCTCTCTCAAAATAATAAAATAAAAAATCTTAAAAATAAATAAGTAAATAAAGTAAGTTTGGCTTTAAACTAGAGATGGCAACTGAAATGAACATTTTACAAATTCTGCAAGTTATATTATACAAATTTAAAACAGCAATAAAGAAGAGACAGATTTTCTCCACATGAGGGGTAGTCAGCCCATTCAAGGGTGATTATGCTTGGCAAACAAGGCAATGAAGGAACTCCAAGTTAGCTTATACATTGCTGTCATTGTCATCAGGTGAAGGAATTGAACTTAAAATTATTTAATAAATAAATGTTAAGAGGATCAGCATGATATAGTTAATAAAATTTAAATAAACATCGTGCCCTAGTAATATAGAACAAACATTATTTTTGAGTATCTAAATGTCCCAGGTTATGTTTCATAGTCATAGGAGCAGGTTCTTTAGTAAAAACTACTGCTAGGATCCCCCAAATGTGGGAGAGAGGAGCTACAAACAAACAAACAAACAAACAAAAAACAGTGGTTTCCTTGTATATGTTTACAAAAATGCTCTCCAAAACAAAACAAAATCAAGCAAAACAAACAAAAAACTCAAAATATTTGTGGTGTTCTCTATTTCCATGGTGTAGATACTCCCTTCATGGCCAATATCAACAGAACGTGACTAAAACCGAACTTGGGAAGAAATATGTACAACTTGAGTTCTATAAAGTGCCTTCAAAACACCACTGGAAGACTTGATTAGCAGAGAACCTACATGTGTCTATTATGGACAGTAGGCTATGTAATGGCTGGGTCACTGGTTATTCTGACAATTGGAAACTGCATCTCACATGAAGGTACTCAATAAATAGTCGTTAAATAAATAAACTCCGAATGAATTACAATTATTTCTGAGCTAGTTAAATCAGATCTAGACTACTTTATTCACGTCTGGATTTTACACTTTAATAGAGATAAAGACACAATGGAAAATATATCAGTCGCTACTGATAAAAATATTGATTCATACTAAAATTATATAATAACAGGAATATCTGAAGAAAATGAAAAGATACTGCTTATAGAAACGAAATGTAGAGGTTACATTATAATCATTTTCAAATATTTGAAGTACCATTTTATTTATTTATTTATTTATTTATTTTTAATGTTTATCTTTGAGAGAGAGAGAGAGACAGAGCACGTGCAAGGGAGGGGAAGAGAAAGATGGAGACACAGAATCCAAAGTTGGCTCCAGGCTCTGAGCTGTAAGCACAGAGTCTGATGCAGGACTCGAACTCACGGATCGTGAGATCATGATCTGAGCTGAAGTCAGCCGCTTAACCAACTGAGCCACCCAGGTGCCCCAAAGTGCCATTTTAAAGAGATATTTTATTTTCCCATATATTGCTTTAAGAAGTAGAAACAAAAGAAAATATTATAAGTAGATTGGCTTAGCGTGAAAAAGACTTTCTTCAACAATGTGAACCCTTCAGAGACATAATAAAACTCCATAACAAGGAATCCATTAGCATTTCAAGGAAAAGAACTTTGTTGAAAATTTTATTCTGGAAATTCAAATGCCCAGTAGAAGTTTAGAATAAATGATCCCAAGTCTTCTGCAGTTTACATTTTATGATTATGTGTAAATAAATTCCCATAGCAGAGAGATGTAGACATCCCCTTTGATTCTAAAAAAATAGCTGTATGTTATTATATACTCTCCCCATAGGTGAAACTGTTCCACTTATGCAGATAGATGGCAAATTGTCTATCAGTGACTCAAAAGAAGGCTGCTTAATTTGTTTCTGAGAAACCACATTTCAACTCATAAGGACTGCATTTAAGCAAATGAATACTTTATTTACATAACATGAATATAAAGCATGTCTCCTTTTAATACTATTATATGAAATTATTCTTTTTGTATCTCAAAGTAAAAATATTCTCTATCCATATAACAATAGAATCTATGTATGTATGAAATGTGAAATATTTTTCTAAACTACTTCGAATATTTTGGTAGAGAACAATCATATCTGAGATCAAAACTTCTATAAGGTGTGTATCTAATTCATTTTAAATGTATGCTTCCTGACTGGGGATATATATCTTTCCCTAGATTATACATTCTAGCATTCTGTTTTATTGTGCTATTTAAAAATACTATATTGATCAATTTTTCCTTCTGAGATAAAATACAGTAATTGTACTGGTGTTCATAATTTCATACATGTATTTCCAGGTAAAAATATGATGATTAAAGCCCTTCTTTGATAAGAGCAAATTTTCTGAACAAGACATTTAATACCTTAGTATTGTCATCTAGAAAATGAAGGGATTAAACTAGAAGAATCTAAGATCACCTCTATTTCTATAATCTATATTCTCCAAGAAATTATTTCAATATTTTATCAACGTTCTTTAAGCTGTTACTATGTACCAAGCCATAAACTAGGCACCGATGACACACAGGAATAAAACCTGAGGCATAGGACCTCATTAATATGCACCGTCATCTAAAGTGTTGTTAAAATTTATATTCACTGTGCCCAAGTCACAGTGTAGGTACAAGGGCAGAGTGATTTACTCCATCAAGAGGATGGCATTGAGGAAATATTTTACAAAGGAGGTAATGTTTGAGCAGTTTAAGAAAGAGAAGTAAAATTCACAGAAGACTCATGCATCTGACCATTTGTCATCTTTTAAAAATATGAATATACTCAATAAAAGGCAGTTATCATACAATTCATATGGTTCTACTTTGCATGTTTGAATTATTTACAATATTCTCAAATGCTTTTTACCTTCAAAATGATAAATAAATATTTAAGATACTTGGAGAGCGTATACCGGTTTGTATAAATATTCTCATAGTAGTTCTTCCAAACTCTAGAAAGTCATTAAATCGTTGGACCAATTTCTTCACCTCCCTTTGGGAATAATATAACTTTTGCAAGGCCATCAGATAACAAATATACTTAAGGAAATTCTGAGTTTTCCAAATTCAAGGTCGTTGGCTGTGAGCAGAGAAATCTGAAATATACTAGGACTGTGACTGAAATATACTAGGATTAAAAAAATTCATTTTCATAACTTGTCCACTTGAAGCTAAGAGCCGCATGCTTCTCATTTTACTTTGCCTTCCAGCTTTCATAAACCTCACGGACCACGCCTTTCTAGAAATACACTCCCTTCCCTTCCATGTTCAGTTGATGTTTCCCCTTACCACCAGCCTATCGGTTCCCCTGGATTTGCCTTCCCAAGAAGACCACTAAATGTTGCATTTCAAATTTCCATTGTAAGACTTGTACTCTAACATATACCAACCACTGCCTCCTTAGGCCATGTTCTCTATTCTCATGACTTCAGCTATCGGGTGTAGGAGAAAATGAGAGTCCAGCCCATTTGAATCTCTCAGATAGTGAAAACTTTCGCTTGCCATGTTCTTCTCCATAAACAGCTTGTCTTCATTTATGTCTTGTATCAGAAAATAGTGTGCCCATGTAAGAGATGCATAGGTATGTGGACAATGTTCCTGTCCTTTTTCAAATCTTCATCTCCTATATCTTTTTTTATTGCAATGTCAAACAGTATTCATTTATGTTGAAATACATATCAACATGAAATACATATGAAAGACATACAGATACATATGCATTTATCTTTTGAATAATACAGAAGAAATGCAATTAAGAACAAGGTTACTAACACAAAATGCTACTTCAACTTGAAGCGGTTTGTTGATTTAGTAGCATCAGAAGGGCCTATGGGAGTTATAATAACTAACATTTCGTCCATCACTACATTTTAGCCACACTGTCTCACTGAATTCTCACACGAAGGGGTTTTATATCTCTAAATTGCTTTACCTTTCCAAGGTCTCACAGCTTCTCTCATTCTATTTGATAATATCAAGATATTCACTATTACCTATGTAACTCTACCTTTTATTGCCTTTTATAAAAGTGCCAATATACACTTACACTCAGCTTTAATTACAATTACACATTTTTAAAAATTTTTTTAATGTTTATTTTGAGAGAGAGACAGAGCATGAGCGAGGGAGGGGCAGAGAGAGAGAGAGAGACACACACAGAATCTGAAACAAGCTTCAGGCTCTGAGCTGTCAGCACAGAGCCCAACGCGGGGCTTGAACTCATGAACTGTGAGATCATTACCTGAGCCGAAGTCAGACACTTAACAGAATGAGCCACCCAGGCGCCCCACAAGTACACATTTTAAATTTAAACAGCTGACCAAAGATGAAACACCCATACTCAGATTAATTTGATTATAAGACTAACTGAAAACAAAGAATTTTTCATTAAAAAAAACAAAAAACAACAACTTTGTTCCTTATTTTTCCTTCTCTTCCCCTGGGGAAGCTCTGTTGAGCTTCTCAAATTCCACATATGACTGAAACTATATAATATCTGTCTTTCTCTGAGTTATTTTGCTTAGCATAATACCCACTAGTTCCAGGAGGCATGCCTATTAAGAGAACAAACAATACAGAGAACAAACTGAGGGTTGCTGGAGAGGAGGTGGGGGGAAGAGTTAAATGAGTGATAGGAATTAAGGAGGGCACTTTTCAGGATGAGCACTAGGTGTCATATGTAAGAGATGAATCACCGGGTTCTCCTCCTGAACTCAAGACTACACTGTATGTTCACTAACCTGAATGAAATAATAACAATAATAATAATAATAATAATAATAAAGCAACTTAGTTTCATCTGTATTCCTGTATTTGAAACAATAATATATCTAGGAAGTAATCCACTTATGAATAGGTTCTGACTCTAGGACAGTGTGTGTTATGATGATTAAATAGAAATGGCTTGAATCTCATGTTCAAATTAACCTAGATTTGATGTTGGTTCACAGTCTATTTACAGAATTAAAAATAATATAATCTGCCATGATGAAACAAAATTGTTTGTTTTCTTTCCATGTCTGAAAAATGAAGGGCTTTTTCTGATCAGTTTTTGTTTTGTTTTGTTTTGTTTTGTGTTCATACAACAGACAAGTAAAAGTCCTGGCACTAGCCAGAAATAGTTACACCTTAGGAACCTCAGCAAATTGGCCTCTTTCAATGGGCAGCTATTGACCCCTCGTTCAAGATGAAGCTGCTAGTCAGTGACAGCTACAGCTTTATCAGTATTCATCAACCTCTGTGATGCTGGTAAGATTGTCACGTTTTGATCAAGTCATTTTCCAGCTAGTATTTTCCCAGAAGTTTTGGGCTTTTCCTTTGTATCGTAGCATCTGCACATATCAGTTCCAACATACTGTTGAGAGACAGGGCCATTGTTCCTACAACACAAGGAACAACTCCCAAGGCCCACATAAAAGCAGAATATCTTTTTTCGTGTCTACCAACTCTCTCCATCTCTACAGACATCCGGTGAGTCCAAACCACAGCGCTGTCTTAATACCATAGAATTCAATAGGGATATGTCATGATCAGCTCAAACATAGTCTCTCTTTTTTTTTTTTAATGTTTATTTCATTTTTGAGACAGAAAGAGACAGAGCATGAACGGGGGAGGGGCAGAGAGAGAGGGAGACACAGAATCGGAAGCAGGCTCCAGGGTCGAGCTGTCAGCACAGAGCCCGACACGGGGCTCGAACTCATGGACCGTGAGATCGTGACCTGAGCTGAAGTCGAATGCTCAACTGACTGAGCCACCCAGGCGCCCCTCAAACATAGTCTCTTAATGAAAGGTAGCTGGCTACATGTATTCCTACCTCCTCATTTTATTTCCTGTGTCATTTTTGATATCGTGATTTTTTTTGTATATATATATATGGCCATATATATAACTAAAGTAACTCATATCCTTTAGATGATTTTCTATTGCCTTCAAAATAAAGATCAAATTCCTTCTTTGGATTTTAAAACCCTCTCTTATTTCCTACTAACTCCCTCTCTTCAGCCTTATTTGATGTCACTCATATGAAAGGTCTCCATACTCCAGCTACCCTGAATTTCTTTCAATTCTTTTTTTTTTTTTAGTTTATTTGAAAGGGAGAGATAAAGTGGGGGGAGGGGGTGGGCAGAGAGAGAAAGAGAGGGGAGAGAGAGAATCCCAAGCAGGCTCCACACTGTCAGCATAGAGCCTGACATGCAGCATGGGGCTTAAACTCATGAACCATGAGATCATGACCTTAGCTGAAATCAAGAGTCAAATGCTTAACCACCTGGGCCACACAAGTGCCCCAGTTCGTTTACTATACCATTTTTCCACACCCAAAGCTATCAAACATATATTCTATCTACAGGCAATGTACTTTCTTGACATCTACCTCACTTCTGCTTATTAATAAACTAGTACTTTTGCTTCAGATCTCAGGTTTCCCTCACTACCTCTCGCCTCAGACTATATTTGTTTTTTGATTTTAATATTCTTTACTTTTACTGTGAGCACTTAGTACACTGGTAATTTTTTTTTAATGAAAGTCTTTCCTCTAAGTTCTGCCTTAACTTAAAATGTCCTATAAATTGTATACTGTTTTAATTAGTGTAGATAAATAAGCAACTAGTTTTATATATATATATATATATATATATACACACACACACACATATATATATATATACACATATATATATACATACACACATATGTGTATATATATGCGTGTGGCGTGTGTATATATATACATAGGTTCTGACTCTCTAGGACAGTGGCTTGAATGTCATGTTCAAATTAACCTAGATTTGATGTTGGTTCATAATCTATTTACAGAATTCAAACTTGGCTGTGCCAGTGAGCAGAGAAATAAAGAATGAAGAGTCACGAATTATTTGAGAGGAAAGAAATGCAAGATGTATCCTGTAGCAAAAGCAGCGGGAACATTTGGAAAAACCAGGATAAGAGGAGACTTACTTTATTATTTTATATGGTTATGGGCATTACTTATTTGGATATAACTCACCAGAGTAGAAGTCTTCAGTAGGGGAGGGGTCTTGCTCTCATCTTTTAATTCTATTAGTGCCATTCACAAGTCAACGGATCTGAATAAATAATACATGAATGAATAAAGAAATGAATTAATATGCAAACAAATGAAACAGACACAGAATACAAGTTATTACACTTGACTTGAAATAAAAAAAATGTGGAAGCTGGGTAAGCTCTGGGGCAAATCCAGAATAATGTGAATTGAACTCAGGAAACGTGGTACTGAGCTAGACTTGTCCATAGAGATCAGCACTGAGCATCCCTAGTAATTTATTTGTAAAGTTATCCATTTGTATAGTCATAAATTTGGCACTTTGTTTGATCACGTTATCTGTGTTTGGTATCTATTGTAAGTTGGGAGTAGAAGTGACTTTTTAATCCTAGAAATGATTGTGACAAGGTTCTTCTTACCTGACCAGTTGAGAGGGACACAGAAACTAATGCCCAAGTACCAAACCTATTCCCGCTGCTTCCTGAAGTATCACCCAAGGACTAAGGGGTAGAAATACCATTAAATTACGATGCTCCATTAAATGTAAATCTCAGAGCCCTAATCATCCTACTTCTTTCTTAGCAGCCACACCCAGTCAACTGTAAACTCCTATCTTCTCATATTTCTGCCTGCTTAATTTTGTTTCCAATACTGCTTTTGATTTTTTAAAGTATTTATTTCTTTCTTCAAAATTTTATTTAAATTCTAGTTAACATACAGTGTAATGTTAGTCTCAGGTATAAAATATAGTGGTTCAACACTTCCATACAACAGCCGGTGCTCATCAGGACAAGTGTAATCATCAAGCTCCATCCCCTATTTCACCCATCCCCCACCCCTCCCCTCTGGTTCTCTACAGTTAGTTAAGAGTCTGTCTCTTGGCTTGCCTCTCTCTCTCTTCTTTTGTTTCTTTGTTCCTTTGTTTTGTTTCTTAAATTCCACATATGAGGGAAATCATATGGTATTTGTCTTTCTCTTAGCATTGTACTCTCTAGCTCCATCCATGTTGTTGCAAATGTCAAGATTTCATTCTTTTTTCATGACTGAGTAGTATTTCATTGTATGTACGTATTTATATATATGTATATATACATAAATACATACATACATATGTATGTATATGTATGTATATATACATAAATACATACATATGTATGTATATATATGTATACACATATGTATACGTATGTATATATATATATATACACCACATCCTCTTTATTCATTCATCAATCCATGGACACTTGGGCTGTTTCCATAATTTAGCTATTGTAGATAATGCTGTTATTACATCAGGGTTTATGTGTCCCTTTGAATTAGTATTTTTGTATTCTTTGGGTAAACACCTAATAGTGCAATTGCTGAATTGTATACACACACACACACACACACACACACACATACACATACACAATTTAGCTTGTTAATCATTTCTATTAGAAGTATTGAGAATTATTCTATTAGGGCATGTACAGAAATATTTAGATCTGTGCTATATGCTGTGATAGAGGGGATGATGAGAGGTGGGGGTGGGGGAGGTGGGGGTGTAGGGAGGAAGAAAAGGCATGAGGGAGGGAAGGAAGAAAGGAGAGGGAGTACTTTGCAATTTTTAATTTTCAGGAAAATAAGAGCAGTAGAAATAAGAATTGTATATGCCAGAGAACTGCTGTGTTCATACTGAAGTATAAGAACAGTTTAATCAGGCTCACAGCAATGATGGTTAAACATAGTTGCCTACAACTGCCTCCTAGCAGAATTTCACATATAAGATAATATATTATTTTCCCTTAGAAAACTGTCTTCAACTCAACAAAACTTGGCCAGTTTAATGTATGGTATTCGATATATATTGATCTAAAATGCACATCTCCTTAGAGAAAAATGGAGTGAAGAAATAAACCAATAATAGCAGATGACTCAAACCAAGAAACACTTTTCACCTGAAATATTGAAAAATGGAGGGAAAGAATTTTTATTTGCTAAAATTAGCCAGAAGTTATTAAATCTCAAATTCCCTTTGAAAAGAAAGCCTGGGTAATCATTCCGATTCCCAGGGAAATATGCTTGTGGATTTGGTACCTGTATTAACTATTTGTGATAAAATATATGATGTATTCACCATACTCTTCTTGATATTTCTTTGGTCTAAAGTAATCAAAATACCTTCCAGAAACCCCAGATACACTCTTAGAGAATAGATTAATTTTAGTTAAACGTTTGCAAAAAGAATATTAAAAACACAATCTCTAACTTCCAGAAATTTTAAATTTGAATACAGCCATATGTGTAAAATCTCACATTTTTTTTCTTCTTTATTTTTTATTTTTTCCTTTCAAACGGCTATGGCTAACTGAAAGCCAGGAGAGAGGAGAAATGGAAGATGGGGGATAAGGTATCTTATAATGAATGGATATTATTATTATTCAACTACCAGATTATAGTGTACTTATGTTAGCATGAGAATTTGCATGGCAATGAATTATACAATTGAATGCATGGTAGGATCTCTTCATATTTGAGACAAAGAAGTATGGAGATAGGAGTAGAACAGAGGATACAAGCTCTCTATAACACTATATCCTAAACTTGAAAATGTAAGAATTTTACATTACATTTTACAGGGAAATCTTACAGGGGAAAAGAGTATCTTGCAACTCTAGTGACAAATAATGTTGAATGAGAGTGTTATTGGCATACAGACAGTCTCACTATAAAATCTCCATGAACATAGGAATTGTACAGCTAAATAAAAAGCTAATAAAAATTTCAAAAAAATAGCTTTTAAAAGGAAATCAGATGAATGGCTCCAATATAATGAGAAAAATGATGCTGTCTTGGTAAAACTAATGTGTATCTCACAGCATGAATAGGATAGAGACGCCCACTATGGTGTGAGTACTTATCTGTGTACGGTTAGTTCTGCTATGATGCTGGTTTTAAAAATGCAGATTTGCTTCAAGATGAATGACATATTGGGGAACAATTAAAACACAATACACATTTCTTGTTTGCTTATGGGATACCTCCATGAGAAACACTATGAATGCAGAAAACTGAAACTGGGTGAATTCGGTAGGAGTAAATTAAAACCATGCTTTTCAAACATCTTCTAGCCACCTCAGTTTGCCTCATTTGTTGTGAGCCACACCAGTTCTCATGTGGAGTTACAGCTTCCCATCTGATTTCAGATAATTTATCTTTCATCACTCCATGATCTCCCAAGCTGCAATCTTTTGGTGCTTATTTCCACAAGCAAACTTCAGGTCTTTTCCAAGCTAAAGTACACTATTTATTATAGTATTTGTGCCTTTCTTTCTCTTCTTTCTTTCTTTTTCTTTCTTTCTTTCTTCCTTCCTTCCTTCCTTCCTTCCTTCCTTTCTTTCTAACTCGAGAGAGAAAGAGAGAGAGAGACAGTGGGGGAGATAGGTAGAAGGAGAGACAAAGAATCCAAAGCATTCCCAACACGGGGCTCAATCCCACAACCCTGGGATCATGACCTGAGCTGAAATCAAGAATCAGACACTCAACCACCTGAGCCACCCAGGTGCCTCAGTATTTCTTAACCATTTTTGTGTATTTCTAATTATTTTTTAAATCATTTTCATGAGGTTCCTATATTTTTGGAAGTTATGGACAAAGTTTTTGAGTATTATTTCCCTAGTTCCAATTTTTCCAAAAGCTTTTTGTTGTTTATTGTATGATTTTGCAGACAACAATGATGTTTAAGAACACATATATGTTGCATTACAGAGCTGACTACATCAGGAACCTGAGATGACCCAAAGCTCCTATCACATTTTTATATTCCAAGGCCCCACAGAAGTTTTACAAATTTAGGGCGCTGTGACTTATGGTCTTCACTAGGAATGACGGCATGATTTATATATTTACTAGACTTTCCTCTTCCTTTGCCTAAAGAAATTAAAGTATTATACTGGCTCCAATAAAACTCACAAACACAATCACAACCCAATGGCAGTACTTGAATAAAAAATGGTTGTATTAGTGATTAAAATAATTTCATTTAGTGATTACTTTTTGGATCTCTTCCAAATTTAAACATGACAGGTTAAAATTGCCCAAGTTATGAAATGTCACATGCCATTTTCTTGCAGATACTTAGGTGGTCTGTATTTCAGAAATACTCCATTAAATTTCAAAGTGCAGCTTAATAACAAAAGAAACAACAGGCCATCTCTAAGATTAACTGCATTTTCAGGTTAACCCCATCCAGAAAAGTATAGATAACCATTACTGTCTTAGTTCACTCAGGCCACTGTAACAAAACACTGTATACTGGGTCCCTTAAACAACAGACACATTTCTCACAGTTCTGGAGTCTGGGAAGACTTAAGATCAAGGTGCTGCCTGATTCACTTCTTGGTAAAAGCTCTCTTCCCGGCTTGAGGACTGCAGCTTACATTCTCTCTATATCGTCACATGGTGGAGGGAAGAAAACTCTGGTGTTCCTTCTTACAAAGGCATTAATCTCATCATGGGAACCCCATTCTCTTGTCCCCATCTAAACCTAAATACCTCTCAAAGGTCCCACCTTCTAACACCATCACATTGAGGGTTAGGGCTTCAACATTACAAACTGGGGAAGGGGAGGGTAGAGCATTCAGTCTGACACTGCCTTTCCCAAGTCTTTTCCTCATTGACCCCACTGACTTCCTAAGTCTTGAATAGACTCATATGTTATCTGGTTCATATATGTCTTTTACTTCAGCTGTGGTCACTACATCTTTTTATTTTTTTATTTACAGGCCCTCCAGTCCTCTGTTTCTGAATCTGATAAGCAACATGCTTCCTGCTGTTGGTACTTCCATAGTGTCATGTTGTATATAATCTGACTCCTGTGAATGAACAGAGTTAAAAAATTCCTAAGCTCCTCAGAGCTTTCAGGCAAAAATTCTGTTCCAACTTCAGTTAGTTACCCTAATTTTGTTTACCTCAACTTGTCCAGAGGTACTTGGTGCTTATGAGAATAGTTTGTTTTATCAGAAGAGTTCCTGGTGAGGAAGGAGTGATGACATCAGAACAGAAAGGAATTTTCTTTGTTTTTTTTTTTTTTTTTTTTTTTTTTTTTACAATGGTAATTAGAACTATCTGGAAGAGAGCCCAAGGCAAAAATGTGTCATAAGAAGAGTCAAGAAATAAGATTACTGAGTTATAGTTTAGTTAGAAATATGAGATGAAAAATGAAGGACTTCTGGTAGTGTTTAAAACTCATAGCACTATGGCTGTTTTGGAGTGCTAATGTATGGAGATGTTTCCAATAATACCACTAATCTAAATGCTGCAAGAAATTGTAAATACAGAGGAATCAAAGAAAGAAAAAAAAAAGGATCCCTAAAATCTATTACTAAAGTAGACATTTTATATCTATTTTAGGTACCCTTCTAGTACTCTTTATTGAAGAAAAAAGTAGTTTATTTACAATGTAATGATGCCACATTATACTCATCATAAGAGAAAACAGAGTTTGCATTTATAATTTGTGAAATAAATTGTATTATAAATTATAAATATATGTACTATAAATTATTGTGAAATAAATTGTACTAATAAATTGCTTACCAAAAATTTGTAACAATCCAACAACATAAAAAGCAATTTTGAAGGAAGATGTTAACTAGTGCTGATTGGTACCTAAACATAGCATCATAAGTTCACTGCTATAGAAAATTCGTAGAAATATAATTAAGTAGGACCAAACATCGGGATCATTCGGTTTACCATCTATCAGCCTGTGGCAGAAAGTTTCCTCTTACAAATGCCTGTGAAGTAGGCCAACAGTAGTTTTTCTTAGGCTTCAAAGTACAAGTATAGTCCCTGTCTTTTCATAAAGTCTAATATAGAGCAGGGACAAACAATATAAAAATAAAAATAGTAAGCACCTTTCACCAATCAGAAAACATATGGATATCTGCATTTTGAAAGATCATTGGGGTATTCCTAATAGGCCAAATTGTGAACTGTCTGGAAAATGATAAAAACAACAAAAAATAGAAAATAGAATATGGGCTATTTCAAAGAAACAGATAAGGGAAGAAGGTTAAGTTGTGACACATACTTTTTTTATTTTAGCAGAAAAGATATACGTACAAGTGTACAAAATTGAATGTCTTGCTTTATCGGCATAGCAATAACCGTAACAGAATCCGGCCTCACCTGGGTGCCTATTCACTTTCCCCGATTTCCATTCTTAAACATTTCCTTACTTCCCACTTTAAGTAGCAATGGTATAAATATCTGTTCTAGGGGCACCTGGGCGGTTCAGTCAGTTAAATGTCCGACTCTTAATTTCGGCTCTGGTCATGATCTCTCAGTTGTGAGATCGAGGCCCCAGTCAGGCTAAACTCTGAGCTGGGCCTGGAGCCTGCTTAAGATTCTTTCTCCCTCTGCCCCTCCTCCGCACACTCTCTATCTTTCTTTATAAATAAATAAATAAATAAATAAGGCGCCTGGGTCGCTCAGTTGGTTGAGTATCTGAATGTTGGTTTCAGTTCAGGTCATGATCTCACAGTTTGTGGGTCCAAGCCCCACGTTGGGCTCTGCATTGTCATGGCAATCCCACTGCTTGGGATTCTCTCCCCCTCCCTCTCCGTCTCTTTCTCTGCCCCTCCCCTGTTCGTTCTCTCTCTCAAAATAAATAAACTTTAAAAAAAAAAAAAAGAAATTAAATATCTGTTCTAAAATGTAGCCCATTTTTTACATTAAATTTTAAAAATGTTTGGAGTTCTAAGACTAGCCTTTCAACCATGTAAAGTTAGTTTTACATTATGTTCTGCCTTTCAGAGGATCACCGTTCAGTATCCAGGGACTTGAATATTTGTCACTCAACAGGGCAGACTGTGGCACTGATAACACAGGACTGCTGTCAGGCAAACGGTGAATTTAGCTGAGGTGAGAAGAAACTCCACAAGTAATGAGACAGCTACAGAAAAGAAGAAATACAATTCTTTATGTTGAGTGGCACACTTAGGACGGCCCAGCATCGAAGGCGTGCCCTCACCTCCAGTGGTCACTGCACGTTAGACTGATTGCAAGTCAAGTAGAAACAACAGCACAGCTTTAGTCAAAATGCCCAGCTGGCAGGGGACCTGACAGCAGCTCTCAGCAGGGTCTCTTCTGGTGCGCTGTTACTGCCAAATGGTTCTCAATCCATTTGCCAAATGGTTCTCAATCCACTTCTCACTCACTTTAGCTTTCCCTGCAGCAGAGCAAGGATTCGAGTAAAACCCACCTACACCTCTTGTTCAGAATTAACGCCAAGGTGAATTCAGCTTTTCAGGGAAGTAAAAATTCTCTCTTTCTTGGGATGCGTAGGTGGCTCAGTCAGTTGAGCAACCGACTTGATTTCAGCTCAGGTCATATCCCAGGGTCCTGGAATCAAGCCCCATGTCAGGCTTCATGCCCAGCGTGGAAACCGCTTGAGATTCTCTCTCTCTCTTTCTCTCTCTTTCTGATCTCTCTTTCTCTAAAATAGAAATAAACTGGGTGCCTGGGTGGCTTAGCTGGTTGAGCTTCCAACTTTAGCTCAGGTCATGGTCCCGCAGTTCATGATTTCTAGTCCCATGTCTGGCTCTGTGCTGACAGCTCAGAGCCTGGAGCCTATTTCGGATTCTGTGTCTCCCACTCTCTCTGCCTCTACCCTGCTCGAGTTCTCTCTCTCTCAAAAATAAACATTATTTTTTTTTAATAAATAAAAAAATGAAATAGAAATAAATTAAAAAATTAAAAAAATTCTCTCTCTTTCTCTCCCTCTCTCTCTCTGTCTCTCTCTCTCTCTCTTCCCATTCCTCCTCCACCTCTTTCTCTCTCAGTGTGAGGTAGTCTGTAGTAATATTTACATGTAGATGGAGAGGAAATTCCTAAAATAGCACACTGTAAAAGAGAAATGGGACATTTCACGTGGAAAGATGAGATTCAGTTTTTGAGGGTAACATATAATTCACAAAAGAAAACAGGGCCTTATAGTTAAATGGGATCTTGGACATTATTTGGTTTTGCTTTATCATTTCATACAAATGAACCTAAGCCGCAGGAAGGTCAATGTGACTTGTCTAAGGTTACAGAAGGCACCAAAAGTTGTTTTATTTCTGATAATTTTCAATATGTGACTCAGTGAAAGGGAGTAATGTTCAAAATACAGTTTCATCTGACCTATGTAATAATTCATACCCTGAAAGAGGTTTTACAAAATACATTTTTTTGTCATTATGAAAAAGTGTGTCCATAGTAAAAATAGAAATATTTCCTCTTAAGTTTTATTAATTTATTGGAAAAAAATTTAAAAAGTATCATTTCAACCCTTGTGGGAGCATAGAGAATTAATTACTGAAGAAATATTTAATTTAAAGAGGAAAATTTCAAGGCTATTTGAAACAAAACTTAAAAGCTGTTTCTGACTAAAAAAGGAATAATAGTAATATTTATGAGTTTATTTTCCAACACAGTCTTTTCAAATCAAGATAGATCACATAGAATACAGATATCTTTAAGAAAAGGCAAATTGCCAAGCTGCACATGAAACCCAAAGAATATAGTAGAGTTTTTATTTTGATTTCTATACTTTTTTATGGAATTTCTGGTGGAAGCAATGTATCAGGAACTAAATAATGGTAAGGTTTTTATTATAATATATTGTATTATCACCAGCATTTTATCACTCAGATGTCATGTTTTTATTGGTTGCCAAGTGTGTTACCTTGGACTTATATTGATGGAACTCTAGTTTTTTATTTATGAGCATTCTGATTTCTTACCCTGAAGAGTATTTATTTTTATTTTAATGATGTTGGCAATTATATCCAAAATAATATCATCTGCAAGAGTAATGATCATCTTGTTGACTATTGGTAATTTTATATTTGCTGCCACTTAACAGAATGCTCCTACCTGAAGCTTTGCCAGAAATCATTTTTCTCAGGTGCAATCATACAGTCAACCTGGTGCAGGACTGTTGTCCAAATTATAATTGATATAGAGTGTTGTGTCCTCGAGGACAAGAAAACATTTCACAAAAAGTCAGGTCTGCACATAACTGTAACTCATAAAAGAAAGAATAAAGATACTCAGCCCAAAGTGGCACAAATGGTCGGATGAAAACAAAAGGATCAGAAGAAAGAGAATCATGAATCCCCAGAGAAGGAACAGGGGAAAACAATCATAGGTGAAGAAACCAGCCAATCAATAAATCAGCCAGATTGAGATTGCAGTTAAAACACTCACAACGAATTTAGAGAAGATGCTCTGTAACACCCATGAGAATATTTTGCAAGGAAAGTAAAGGTGAGAATTTTGGTTTTAAAAAATGCTGAAAAGTGCAAAACTCAAAGAGCAAGCAGACATGTGTGTACAAGTGAGTATTTGTATGTGTACACATTTTAAAATCTATTTCTTTATTTTTAGACATTCTCAAATTCACCTTCTGCTCCCTCCAAATTTACTGTGACCCAATCACTTAGTGAAGTTGATCAGGCAAGTGATGGTAGCAGTGACTTCACTGTTTGAGTATTTGTATTTAATGCTTCATTAAAGTTGAAAGTTGGAATATAGTTTCATATGTTTCTACAGGGAGATCTGGCTACTCATTTTCTAATGCTTTATTCCGTTTTCCATTTCCTTCTTGCTAATGGTAGCGCTTTAGGAGAAGGGAAATATAGACGACTGTCACAGTCTCAGAGTCCCTGAGCCACACAAGGTTCTGCCAGATAGGGTTGCAATGCCTGGTCTCAAGTCAGAGCTCCACACATATGGCCACACGCTGCCGATAACAACATCCCATCCCACATAGATGTTTGGGGGAAATGAATCTGATTAATAAGTTCATAAGATGGATAAATCAATCACTCCTATCTTTTTAAACTTTGTATAAAAGAGATTTTACAGCAAAGAATTTTTCAGACCTTGTTAATCCTCATCAAGTAGTTCCTTCTGCCCTTAAGTCTGGCTCTAAAAGGCCCTTATACAATACTGCAAATCAATGCACTCTATCAGAATTCTAATAATTTGGTTAAAGTCTAAGACTAGCTCAGTCCAAGACTGATACACATGCTAATTTAGACCTGTAGGTTTTCCTAACATGTGTAACAGGGAAAAAAAAAAAAAAAAAAACAAAAAAACCTCTGAATGTTAATTAAGGGACACTGAAAAATTGGCAATAAAGAAAAAGTTTTGAGACATTAGATCTTCAAAAGACTAGACGAAAAGAGATTGTTAAAAAAAAATGACATTGTCAATGCAGTGTACCCCAATTCTCTCATCAAACTAATTCTGTTACAGACAGCACAAAGCAAGAGGATATTTCGAGGTGCTCTGAGTCAGAACTGTGTGTTTAGTTGAATCATATGTTACCCGTCCAAGTACAAACCTGTCCAATTGTGACCCAAAGCTTCACGTAGAATTTCTATCAAGGAGTCATCTAATAACACAGTCTTCATTTAAAATGGGCTTTCAGGACCTGGCCTCAAACTCAGTTACAAAAATAGAGAAGCCTGCTTCTGCAGTGAGAATCAAGCCCTTGTTCCTTCTCGGCAAATCCCTTCACTGGCACCTCTGCCACCATTTTTTAAATACAGATTTCTTGGCAACTCCTTTGATCAATGAAGTAATTCAGATCGGGTAACAGAGTAAACAGTTCACAAACAGAACCAGCTCTTTATGCTTCATCCACAGTTCCAAATAATTGTGTGAAAACATTTGGAATTATTTTGTAAGGGGGCCTACAAAATAAAGACATTTTATTTCCTATTTGTGAGAGATCTTAAAATCACCCATTTTAACTCTACGAAGGCAAAGACATCTTGAGTTCACAGTCCTGTTTAATGATTACAGTTCTCTATTTTTTCCACAAATATATACATGTTTAGCACTGTGCTCAGAACTATTCCAAATACTTAATTCTACAAATCGATTGTGGTTCTGTTATAGCATACTTTCATTTGAATCAAATCCCTTAGGAAGATAGGGGAAATTCAACTAAGAAGGAAGCCTGATGCCACTTGAATCCTTATAGAACTAAACCAAATGTTGTAATCAATGCTGGTTATTATGGAGCTAATGATGATAGATCAATTGATGGTAGCATTTCTAAGAAAACACAAACCTTAACCAAAGAGTGTATTATGTGCAGTCACTTTTTTCACTCACGGAGGCAAAATAGTCTCTTGTGAAAGGACAGGATCAAACTCCAGGGGAATAAAGGGCAAATGCTACCCAGGTCTAGACACAAGAACTTCTAGATTAGAAAACCTCCACTTAGAAAACACTACCTGATTTAATCTGGTTTGTTGTATGGGAATTGATAACCATTATATTGAAACATGGAAAGAAAGAACCTAATCATCAAGAATTATTTTATTTAAACCTTTAAAGAGACCATAAGCTGGGTATTTTTATCACTATTATATAAAGACGAGCTAAAAGCCTGAAGAGATGTAATACAATTTGTATGAGGTCATAGAATGAGCTGGGATAGGGTTGAGATTTGAAGCCAGATTTATCTGTCTCAGAAAGTAAACTCTTACCCACCTATGACAGTGCAATCGACTTATATAATTAAACAGAATACTTGGACAACTGTTTCCTCAGTGCGTAACAGGTATTGTAAATCAATACCTGTAAAGTCTCTGAACATTACTAAAAAAAATAAGTTTGTATAATGCACAGGCTGTAGTAAATAGATGAAAATCACATAAATTGGATAGACATTCAGTGTTTAAACTTTTATAAAACAAGCTCATATGAAAAAGCATTAGTCAATCAATTCAATTTATAAACTCTTATATGCCCAAACTACCCTTGAACTCTAAAAGAATATAAATCTGATCAATCTCTTTTAGTAGGTAACAATCTACACCCATGAGGCACCTAGATATAAAAAGCCGAAGAGCAAATGGCATTAATGATACTAGGTTTAATACAAAGATTAATATTTATTTGAAGAATATTTTAAACTGTCTTCCTTAATATTAAAAAATAATATTACAAATAATCATAACACACAAAATAAACATACTACTAATGCACAAATCAAAGAATTATAACCCAAAGGTTTATTTTTACTCAAATATAGTTTGCAAAAGGGTGTGTTCCCAATAACTTACAACTTTTAAAAAATTTGCTGTCGTCTATATACCTAGTAAGACAATTACATGCAAACTCTTTTGGTCTTCATTCTAACACCTGATCTTTCATTTTTCTGATTTTTAATATTGACAGGAAATAAATAGGCAAGTTGTTTTTTGTTTTGTTTTTGTTTTTTAAATGGGTTAAAAAAATGCTAACAATTCTTCCTAAAAGCATGCTTTGGGTTTTTTAATAAAATATTTTTATCACAGCTTTGGCTTTCCATCTCGGCAGGCAAAGTCCATGGGTCAGTAAATGCCATCAATACCATTCATGATTGCATGAATACAGCAAAGCCAAATGCATAATAAACAGCTCCTGCCAAAATGCAAGACTCTCTTTTATAATGAATATAAATCTTCCGTAGTAAATATTGAGAACATCCACTCCCTGCCTTCCATCCCAGGTTGCCAATCATACATGAGCTTTTCCCTTTATCTCTAAAGTTTCCAGAATATAGACTTTAAATCCTTCTCAGGCTCAAATTCTTTCAAATAGTTTTCCAGAGGCAGGGGAAAGAGTAGGAGAAGCTTTGAGAATTATGGAAGGATAGAGAAAAGCTAAAAAATATAGGGTAGAGGCTAAAAGTTATAAGCAATAGGACCTAGAGATTTTGGCAAAGGAGTAGACAACAGAACTCCACTGTTAAAATGAAACTCCAGGTCCAAAAGGGAGTTACTTTAGTTAAGCCCCACCTAGACTTAATACCTAACCTAATTAGAGTTTCAGCCTCTCCCAGGAGTAGAATTTTAAACCAATCAATCAAGTTCCTGAAGAGCACTAGAGAGATAATCCCTGTGATAAAATGCCCCTCCCTTCCCCCCAAAGGGAAGGTGACCTGGCCTGAAATAACCCTTTCTTTTCTTTTGCTAACTTCCTTGCGCACACCATTTTGCCTATAAAAGCCTTCCATTTTGTACAGCTCCTCCGATGTTAACCCGATTCATAAGTCATTGGATAAAGCCAATTAGATCTTTACATTTATTCAGTTGGATTTCGTTTTTTAACATTATACATGCAGAAAAAAACATCAAAAAAACACACCTCAAAACACTCTTTCCCTTTACTATGTAAAACTGATGTATTTTTCCATTGATATGACTTGGATTTAGCTTAAGTAATTAGTGTGAAAATGATCCAATCTTCTTGTATAATTAAGACAAAACCTGATATTGATTAATGCCTAAGAAAGAGGGATGGACAGACATACAGCAAAGAGGAAAAGAGCTGAATTTTTGGGTCATCCTTACATTGTCACCATCATGGTCTTAAGGTTTGCTATTTTTCTTTCCTCTGGGAGAATTTGAATATTTCAAGTACGTTATGAAACTTTTCTTGGCATTGTCAATAAATAACAGAGAGTTGCTTCAAGTCTTCCTTGGAAAAAGCAGAATATGGATATATAAATAGATAATTAGCTCAGCAGATATCTATTTAAATAGAAAAAGAAAAAAATCTACATTAGTCTAGTTTATTGATTGTAGATATAAAATCTATCATTTGTTTCAAGGCTTGTGTAATGGCTCCAGAGGGGACTTATAATTTATGCAGTAGAAAGAAGTAGGTGTTAGGGAAATTAGCTAAATAAAATTACAGACAAATGTAGTCACACAGTATTACTAGTTCCCATGGAGATTTTTATGTGGATCAATTTAACCCACCATAATGATCAGGCCTTAAAATTGGAAAGAATAAGAAAGAAAAAAAAAAAAAAAACAGAAATCTTTATTTCCAATGAAAATATCTCCATATTTTAATCTCAGAATCATGCAAGACACTATGAAAATATATCCTGGTTTCCCCTGGATGTGCAAAAGGTGATTAATTCTCTCATGGTTTTTCTAGCAGTAGAGTTATCAGGTACTACACTGCTTTATTTCACAATTCCGTAAAATTAGCGTTTGCTTTTAAGATCTTGACAATTGGTGCAATATTTAACAAATCTCTGTAATTCCTAAATCATTTTATCCTAAATACTCTTTGTAGCATATTCGTAATAATCTTTTCATTATATTCTATAATCAGATTATCTGTGATAAGGTAGTATATTTCTCATAATTATCTTAAGTCAAAAAATAAATCAACCCTGATTACATGTAGACTAGATGATATTTCTCTCCATGTTCTATTCTTCCAGTTAATTCTATAATTGATAAATATTATGTTTCCAATCTTAAAGTATGAACAGAAAATGCAAACATTTCTTCTTTTTAAAGTTTAATGTTACCCTAATTTTTAATCAGCACTGACAGGTCTTGAGGTAAAACATGTTTTCTCTAACACTAATAAAAAAATAAATCTCTAAACCTGAATCAACAGGCGCTAAAAATATGCTCTTTCACTTAACAATCTGCTTTCTGGAAATGGGCGGTAAGAAATTACTCATTTACAGAAAAGGACCAATTTTAATAATGTAAATATTCAATATAGAATTATTTATAAGAGCAAAAATTGGAGATTAACGAAATATGCAGTCAGCAAAAATGGAATTATGCAATAGCCACTGGAGGGAAACTTAGACATGTAAAGGCTTTTTGGAAACATAATATGCATTATGTTTAATATTGCTAAATGTCTGTGACAACATATGCATACACTAACAAAATTATGAAAAGAGCAATTTTGTAAGGTTGGTGAAATAATGCTAACCTGCATGCAAATATATATTTACTGTTACGTGGTTTTGACAATGAGAACTGATAAAATGGCAGTACTGTTAAAAGGTGTGGAAATAATTGTTGTCATGTTTTATATTATATAAATAACTCATAATCTATATGCCAATTAACAAATATACATTTATTGATTCATTGTGGAGTTGAGTAGCAGGCCAGAATGTAATTATTTTAATCTATGATCTTTCCTATGAAGAGAGAATTCATCTTCATGAAAGTTACGTGTTCAGTAAATTTTCATCTTCCATTTTTAATTCTATAAGCCCAGCTTCATAAAGTCCAGCTTATATGTCACATAACTAATGCTGGAAAGGAACATATGCTGCATGTCTCTAAATGCTCAACCATTTCTGTTTCTGCAACTTTTCTATACATGAAGGATAGCAGGTTATATAATTATAGAAGTGGCATTTATGACCGCAGGCTTTCAGTATTGTGTAATCATATCATGCAGGGTGATACATTAAATGTAAGGTTAGAAAAAGCAGTCAGGCTATACTTAAAGTCAACAAGAGGCCATCAACCTAGAAGAAAAAACAGTGACTATGGCATGAATTATGACACATTGGGCTATGCAAGGTAGGCTCTTTCAACCACAACCATTAACAGCTTGTGAAAATACCATTAAAGGACTCATTTCGAAATGGTAATATTTATCAAAGGCAGACAGGTTTATATGGTGTTCATCAGATTTGGAACAGTGCTACTGGAATTTCATTGACTTGTGAGGGAGCACTGAACCACAAAGGCTTTTTCAACACCTCTTCCCATGCCCCTTTTTATTTTATACTTATTTGATATTTTGTCAAGATGAGCACCACACATAATTAAGAACACTGAGTTCTAAGTCTGAATTGGTTCTCTCTTTGCCACAGGAACTTGGACATGACATTTAACACGACCTGAATTTCCTCACATAGGAAACAAAGAAATTAAAGAAAGATAGCAACCTTTAATAAATAATGTTTTCACTAGGATATCTCCTGCTTTTCATAGCTTGTAACATTCTCCTGAACTTTTTTGTTGTTATTGCTGATATTTGAGGCCTTATACATTTATGTTTGTTTCCATTTTGTTTAGAAACTATCCCCAAAATACAAATCAAAAATAGAAGAAATATCAGAAATGTATGTGTATGGGTTACACGTGGGATCTTTAAGGTAAGGAAAGAAGAAATGTAGGAGGAATAAAAATTAAATAAGAAAGTAATTAGGATTTATGAATTTTTACACTGTCAAAACCTAAATTTCTAGGGACTTCCAGTCATGTCTCAAAGCAGAACAAAGTCACAGGAAATGAAGACTACTATTTTCATCATTGAACAACTGCCCACAACACACAACATTCCCCATCATTGTCTGCCTGCTTAATGAATCCAGACCATCTAGATTGGAGATAGTCATCTACCAGCATCAAATGGAAATAACCCAGCTAACCCATATCTCTAGGAAGAAGAAAACGATTCATAATTTGGACAACGTGAAGAATATGTCCCACCCCTGTTCCCAGCACTGTTTGGTTAGAAAGAATTAGTTCCTTGAGGAAAGCTGGAGCTCTTATATCTTCTCCAATTCCTTTAAAAATGGGAAGTGTCTATCTAGGGTTAGGGGTAGCCAAGAACCTGAGAAGAATAGGAAAAAAAAAATGGCCCCCACAAAAAATGTCAATATCCTCAAGCCCCAGATCCTGTGCTTATGTTAGGTTACATGGCTAGAAAAATATTAGGCATGAATTCGTTTTTGGAAGGCTGCTGATCAGATGACCTGAAGATAGAATTTTCTGGATTATCCAGGTGGGTAAGATGTAATCACAAGGGTTCTTTAAATGTGAAAGAAGGAGGCCAAAGAATAAAACTCAAGAGTTGGGGATGTGAGAAAGACTCACTGGCTGTTGCTATCCGGAAAGAAATGCAGCCCTCTGACAATTTCTGACCTCCAGAATGTAACAGAATAAATGTGTGCAGGAAACTGATACAACAGCCTTAAAACCTCTAAGAAAAAGCCTGTTCATGTACAATTTCTTGATGGGAGCAACAATTTTCCCTATTTCTTGAGAGAAAACTGAAGCTAAACTTTCCTAGCCAAATTGCTGAACTAAAGGTTCACACAGACAGAGTCTGGGCCTGCCTTTCCCTAACTGGACACCTATGTCACATTACAGCCTGATTACAATCCTATCTGTGAAGACTCTTACCTGTAGCCAAACTAGAGTTCATGTTTTTAATTCTAATCATTTAGACTACTAGCTTTTGTTTGTAAGTAACCTTGTCCATATTATAATAATGTTGTGGGGTTTACAAACATGATTCAGAAGAGAGTTTTCCATGTTGTAGAATCAGAAAGATATAAAGCTGCCAAATATTTAATATTTTACCAAAAAAGTTTGCTCTGATAAAAGTATAAATTTTGCTTTACAGTATTACCAGATTAAATGTTCCTAGTTGGTGAAATGGAAAAGTCTTAAAGAATAATCTTCAAAAATTAGATCATAACTCACATATCTACTCTCTCTCATATGTGGACTTTTTAAACAAAGTTCTTTGTATTCTCTCAAAAGTTTCATTTGAAATGTTCTTATGTTTTTGATAGTTCAGGTGGTTAATTTTAGACAAAGATGGGAAAAGTGCCAAATTTGAGGATTCAACCAAACAAAATCTCAAATTTGGTATTTTTTATCTTTCTTTTATAGTCCCACTTGAATTCTTCACTATGTAACACTATTTCTTTGAATAATTTTACCCTTTTTTAAAAAAGATAATTTTACCCAGAGTTTTGTTTAAAATACTACGGTTGCTATTATAAACCTATGTTTTGCATTTATTTCTTTGAAACAAAGTCTAACTTCTTTGCATCCTCTGAACTTAATCCTGGAGGATTTATCTCTTTGTACCTAAAGAATATAAAGAATTACATTATTCCATTTTACTTGCCTTTAAGAGATTTCAGATCAAAATAGCAATTAGGTATGTGTCCACCCTTTCTCCAAATTGCCCCTAAAGCTATGTTTATATGAGGACAATAACCTAACCAATGGGGCAACAGGCTCATCAGTTAAGCAAAAATAATATAGAATTCGCACCCCCCCCCCTTTTTTTGTCATAGAAGCTAAACATGAATAAGACTTTTGAAGGATAATGCAATTTGCCTCTCAATTCCAGTAAGGAGAAATTATTAGCCATCTTTTGTTAGTAAACTGCTTTAAAATATATATATATAATATAATATATATATATAATATATATATATATATAATATATATATATTTAATATATATATATATAATATAATATAATATAATATATTTAAATATATTAAGTTGCTTAAAGCTCCTTTTGTTTAAAAGAGAATATAAGGTGACTTTTTATAATAACCATATGTAAAGTGGAATAACAAAAAGATGTAAATGTTTTTGATTGATTTAAAAGCTCCTACTTATCTTGCTATCGGCTGAAATCAACTGTCCTTCCAGTTTTTAGACCTAAGCAGCTGCATTTTGCAATGAAGTGACTCTGGTAGCTATTCTAAACTGTAAAGTTGGGCTATGTCCTATATAAAGTTTCAAAGTTTCAGTTCAACAAAGAAATCTTCCAATGCAACCAGATCCAGCTCAGCATTGTGTTACAGTGGTTGCAAAAAAGGTATAGTTTATGAGAAGACTTACTGAGTTTCCTGATGTTGTCTCCTAAGGAATAATATATCCTCACACATCTTAATGGTTCTTTATGTCCAATAGTATTTCAATGTACTTACCAAGAAGATTTTAATGTTCCCCTTAGCTTGACTAAACTTTAGACAGGCTTCTTTCTGACTCTAGGCCACTGACCTCTCTTTCCTTTAAGCATTTAGTTCAGAAAATTTCTAATTGTAAATTCTTTCCCTGTCCTTTGAGATGTAAATACGTTTTAAAGCTTCTTGCCTGTGTCACAACCCAGGAATGTCTTTCTCAAGGATCTAGGTGCTGTCTTTCAAAAATGTAATCTTGAGGTGCCTGGGTGGCTTAGTCGGTTATGCATCTGATTCTTGATCTCAGCTCAGGTCATGATCTCATGGTTTGTGAGTTCGAGCCTTGCATGGGGCTCTATGCTAATGACCCAGAGCCTACCTGGAATTCTGTCTCTCCCTCTGTACCTGCCCTTCCTCCATTTGCATGTGTGTGTGTGTGTGTGTGTGTGTGTGTGTGTGCGCGTGCGCGCGCGCGTTCTCTTTCTTTCAAACTAAATAAATGTAAATAAATAAATAAATAAATAAGTAGTTATGAAGGAAGATCGTGCTATATCTCCCTGTTTTCATGGGAGGGTAGGAGCCTAACTTCAATTAGCAAACAGAGATGCCTAATCACAAAGAATAATATTTCAAAATCATAAATAACTCGAGGTCCTGGAACTACCCCATTGATCAACTTCCTCCCAAATATCTTTTAATACTCTTCCACCAGCTCACTCCAGTCTTAACAACTCTCCTGTCCTTTGTTTCAGCAAAGCTGAATTATGACTCAGCTATGGTGTTTTTTCCCTATTGCAGTAGTCTTTGTTTAACAGAGCACAGTTTTTGCCTTGATAGTACCTAAAACGTCTGTTCAATATGTTCAATTTCTTGCTATTATCATCTTTTTTGGTAGCAACATTTTTTCGGAGGGGGGTGCAGATAAACAAAGCTCTTTTAGTTCTGATTCTGACTATGATACACTCCAAGAGAGGCATGAAATCCAAGACATTTCTTACATTTTAATAGTGCTTTGAATTTCTAGGAAAGATTCCACTTATATTTCCGAATATTTCAATATGGCCAGAGGAAAAGAAATCTCCCCAAAACCTCCTTATGAAGCCCTGGAACTGGGTAAAGTCACAGATTTGTACCCAGACTGATTCTCGTAATGGATTATGTGTTAAAAGCATGGACAGATTTACATTTGCACTGAAAGCCCAGAGTGAATCTGAAGAATTTGTTTACTTTAGGGTTAAGAGGTGAGCTACAACATATTCTCACTGAGAAACAAACAAAACCCCAGAAAACGTAAAAAAGAAGGGAGTTCTAACAGTTCTTTGGTGCAGTTTATTAATTCCTTTTTGTTACTAAATCTACGCTCTACGTAGTTACTATAACTACGCTGTGTTAGTAAATGGAACAATTTAGAAAAATTAGTAATTTTTAATCGAGGAAATGTAGATGTTTGTTCTATTTCTAGTCAGACCTAATATACTCAATTAGCAGAAAGTTTGGGTGAAGAGAAAAATTCAAAACAGAGACTGAATATGAAATGATCCATAGGCAAAGACTAAGTTGAACAAAATGAGGGGTGAGGGGTGAGCAGTAAGGATAATTAGGAAAGCATCATTAAGATGGATTGTGTGTGGGGCGCCTGAGTGGCTCAGTTGGTTAAGCGGCCGACTTCAGCTCAGGTCACGATCTTGCAGTTTGTGAGTTCGAGCCCCACATCAGGCTCTGTGCTGACAGCTCGGAGCCTGGAGTCTGCTTCAGATTCTGTGTCTCCCTCTCTCTCTCTCTGTCCCTCCCCTGCTCGTGCTCTGTCTCTGTCTCTCAATAAATAAACGTTAAAAAAAAAAAAAAGATGGATTGTGTGTGTGTGTGTGTGTGTGTGCGCTTCTATCACAGTCTCTATAGATTTCATCCTTTCTCCATCTTTAAAAACTCTTTTCACCCAGATTCCTCAGATTTTATCGTAGTGATTTCTGGAGCTGGTTACCAAAATCTTTCTGCTGAAAACAACTTGCCTGAACTATTTAAAGAATACTACTAAAGAAGTAGACAAATAATAGTAGGTGTGAAAAAGACACACTGGTGCAAATAAAAGGGAATGTTAGTCACACTGAAATCACAACCAGACTGTTGTGAAATCACAACAGTCTCAATGACTGTTTTATTTTACTTTAGACGTCACCTAATTCTGTTAAAATATTGGGGCTTACACTCTGGAAAACAGTGTGGAGCTTCCTCAAAAAATTAAAAACAGACCTACCCTATGACCCAGCAATAGCACTGCTAGGAATTTACCCAAGGGATACAGGAGTACTGATGCATAGGGGCACTTGTACCCCAATGTTTATAGCAGCACTCTCAACAATAGCCAAATTATGGAAAGAGCCTAAATGTCCATCAACTGATGAATGGATAAAGAAATTGTGGTTTATATACACAATGGAATACCAGGTGGCAATGAGAAAGAACGAAATATGGCCCTTTGTAGCAAAGTGGATGGAACTGGAGAGTGTGATGCTGAGTGAAATAAGCCATACAGAGAAAGACAGATACTATATGTTTTCACTCTTATGTGGATCCTGAGAAACTTAACAGAAACCCATGGGGGAGGGGAAGGAAAAAAAAAAAAAAGAGGTTAGAGTGGGAGAGAGAGCCAAAGCATAAGAGACTCTTAAAAACTGAGAACAAACTGAGGGTTGATGGGGGGTGGGAGGGAAGGGAGGGTGGGTGATGGGTATTGAGGAGGGCACCTGTTGGGATGAGCACTGGGTGTTGTATGGAAACCAATTTGACAATAAATTTCATATATTGAAAAAAAAAAAAGAAATCCAGATTAATAAAATTAGATACAATGAAAAAAAAATAAAATATTGGGGCTATTTATTTATTTATTTATATTTTTTTTGGAGAGAGAGCACACAAGCAGGGGAGGGAGAGAATCTCAGGCAGGCTCCACACCCAGTGCAGAGTCCAACCAGGGGGTCCATCTTACAACTCTGAGGTCATGACCTGAGCCCAAATCAAGATTCAGATGCTTAATTGACTAAACCACCCCACTGCCCCAGGTGGAGAGATTTTAAGAGCTATAGTGGGGAGATCACAGGCCTTCTCAGGTCACTGTTGTTTCTAATGGTAACATTAGTAAACAGTCTCCTATCTTTACGACATAGGGTAGTTTTACAACTTAGAGCAAAGCACCAACCCTCCCCCATCCTCCAGAAAATGGGGTATCCAGGTGCTATCTTCTTTGATGACTGCATTTCAAAGAGATGGCTCTCAGGTTTTTGAGATAGAGATTCCTGGATCATAAAACTGGCACAATTTTTTTTTTTTAAAGATTTACATCTCAAAAGAAAAGAGAAATAATTTACAAGTTTTCTACAGTAAACACTGCAAGGAAAAGGAGGTCAGGGCCTTAAGTTAGGAAAAAGCCTGTCTATAATTTAGTCAAACTGTGGGCAACATTAAGGCCATCTTGGTTGGATGACATTGATTTGACGGAAAAATTAGTGCTTTGGAAACTATCAGTCTAGAGCAGCAGGCTCTTACCACACATAGCTATATTTTCTGAGAAAATACGACGTGCTTCATGAGTCGTTACAAATTATTTTTAATGATCATAGCTTCATTTGTACCTCATCCTATACTTTTAATGTGTTCATTTTTACCATGTGTATACTTGCATGCTGTTTTTCTATTTTCTCATAACAGCTGAGGAGGGTTAAATAAGTTAGAAAATATTAAATGTCATTAGTTTATAGATGAGAGTGCCAGGGTCAAAAGAAGTCAACCCACTGGTTTAAGCCACACATTGTAACAGAATGAAACCATAGCCATAATGCATCTGTCAGTGGAAAGGTTTCCCAGTGTGGCCCATTGTTTTGTGTGCTGTGTATATGACTCCCTATGTGTGTGATGTGTATAAGCAAAAATGCAAACAATATCCATTTCTAATTGAATGGAAACAAAATATTTTCCCAGGAAATATGACAACAGAAAACCTAAAGGCAAAATGTCTTACTTTAACTATTTTGTGGAAGCAAATATTTTTACTTTACTTTTCAAGAGTGTGTGGTCCCTCTAAGATAAAATACATTGTCTTTTAAGAGATAAAATAACAATTTCTTTTAAAATATCAACATATGTCCATCATATTACAGGAAAATAGTATTACACTTTTGATTGAAAAGACCAAGGCCAGGAGCACCTAGGTGGCTAAGTTCATTGGGCATCTGACTTCAGCTCAGGTCATGGATCTCATGGTTTGTGAGTTCAAGTCCTGCATTGGGCTCACTGTTGTCAGCACAGACCCCGCTTTGGATCCTCTGTCCCCTTCTCTCTCTCTCTCTCTCTCTCTCTCTCTGCCCCTCTCCCACTGGTTCTCTCTCTCTCTTTCTCAAAATAAATGAATAAACTTAAAAAAAAAAAAAAGACACGAGTCATATTCATCCAGCTAATCAATGACATTCTAGAAGTTGCTTCACTTTGAAGTTTTGTTTTGTTTCCTAATTGAAAACACCTATAATCACCAGCAGAGAGCTTGATTGCAACTTATTTGTTAAAAAAAAAAAAAAAATGAGTTTTCTTTTAAAACATTTACTTCGACCAGTTAAATATTTTGAACCATTAAATGGCTCTGCTGCTAAACCCTTTGTTGTCCCCCCGATGTTCTCAGTATTTTGGATGGCTGAGCAAAGAAATAATGATGAAGTTATATATGACAAGAGGTAGAAGGGAAAGGCATATGGGAACACCTTCATATCCTACCTCATAACAGGATTATAAATTTTAGACTGCCCTAAAGAGACATGCTGCTTGTGTTAGAGAGGACCTGTCAGGATAATGGACGGAAGTTCTATAAACTTCCTGGTCGCTGGCAGTTTAACTTGCTCCAGGTTTGAAAATCCCCGACAGCTCCATCTCTCTTTGAAGAGAAATCAAAGGTGTGGAATGTGAACAAACAACTGACAACATAAAATTCATTTTATCTGCACTTGAAAGAATATATTTATGGGTAATATAAGTGGTATGAACTTCTGATCTCCCAATGATGGGGCTACCAGACAACAGAAAAACACAAAGCAAAGAACATTCATTGGAAGCAGCATATTTTTGCACAATTTGTTTTTCTTTTACAAGACAGTTTGAGGTGATATACCTTATCTAGACGGCTTCTAAAATGAAAGCAATACTTTTGAGGTTAAAATTATTTCATAATTATATAAGCTTTCTGACTCTCATTCAACTTAGCACAAAGGCAACTGTAAAGAAACAAACAAACAAAAAAACTGTTTACTTGACATTTAAGCCTGTTCTTTTACAGGATAAATTGAGAAATCAGTTTATAATAAAGTATGGGGGATATAGTGTCATATTTGTAAAAAAATGAGCAGTTTGGAGGCACTCCTGTGTATTTTTCCAGCATATGAAAAATCTCACATTTTAGATAACAAAACACAGGGTCGATTAACATTAACTTGTTTTCTGTGCAGTCTGAGCTGATTCCCTGCTGATAAACATTGTTCCAAGTAACAGCAATATTTGGGAAGGGCAGGCTACGTATTTTGTTGGTATCGATTGAAACTGCATCCGATTGTTTGCCAATAGGAAAGCTAAATGAGATGTAAAGGTTCCAACAATTACATAGTTGATTCCAACAAAATGAAGAAATCACCTTTATTTCTGAAAAATAAAATAGGGTGGAGAGGTGGAGAAGGGAAGGGAATGCTTATCTGAATGATCCAGCTTGCTTTTGTATTGTTCTAAAATCACTGCTTGCTTGTTCAACATTCGCACCATTCCATATCTTTATCTGGGGTTTGATACTCTTCAAAGTTTTTGTTTAATACTATAAGAATTACTGCGTTTATTTTTGGACTTAAAATCACAACATTTTTCACTGCATATCTAATGTTGAAATGTTTCCCAAGTGTTAAAACAGTTTGTACTGGACTAAACAATATTCTTCTTTACTGAATATAACCATTTCACTAGTGATATGAAATTCAAATATTAATCATCGATAGTTATAAGCAAGCTATAATATCTGACTTTTTTTTGAGAGATTGGGTGCACATGGGGGAGAGGGACAAAGGGAAAGAGAGAGATATCATCTTAAGCAGGCTCCGCTCAGCTCAGAGCCTGACACAGGGCTCATTCCCATGACCCTGGGATCATGACCTGAGTGGAAATCAAAAGTAGGATGATCAACCAACTGAGTCACCCAGCAATCCCTTGACTAATTAACTTCTATGGTGACATTTAGATTTTATAATTTTCTTTATCTCAAATATTGTTTCCCTTAAAATTAGGCAATAGAGAAAATTCCAATGTAACCATTATATATTTTATTATACAAAAATTCATTTTTATCTCTAGTGTACAAAAATATATTGCATATTTTCTCAGGCAAAAAAGATCACTCTCTCTTCTCACCCCCACACAAGAATAGTGCACAAAAACCTCTGATTATTGTTCATGTGAAAATTTATATAGTTTATAATGAAAGTTCTATGAAAAACTGTGTCCATCTGTCAGTAAGGTATAAGCTACTTTGAAAAAGCAAATATAAAACAGATTTATTGATTTTGTAAACATATCACATATTTTATTCAACTATGATAGCCATATTGTGATATATGACTCAGAGAAACTCTAAAGAGCATCAGTGTATTTGAATAGGATCTAAAATTTTCAGTATGTATTTGATAACCTTATATGTTATTGATAATATTTTCAAATTTGCAAAACCTTTCTTTTCACAACATTGCACAATAATCATGAAATAATCATTGGCTTTTTCTTAGAAATTTAAATACATATCCTTATTTATCCTAATTTAATTATTTAGTTAGATTCTTTTATATTTCTGCTAATTGCTATGGATGACCAGGAGTAGATAGAATTGGGGGGATGCAGGGTCATGACTAGTTTAAGCGTTTATTAATAGGAAGCAGGAGATAAAATAATATATACAACATGTTCCCTGGTTGGATCATGAAGAAGTGTTGACCGGAAGTAAACTATGTTGGGGAGCATTGACAGAGCTTGCTGCTAGAGAATCCCTCACAATCGACTTTATTAGCCAGTTCAGAGAGTGGACTTTATTTTAAGGACAATGGAAAACCCCGAGGCATTAAGCAGGTGAGATAAATGAGCATATTTTATCTCAAGAATAATCATCCTAGCTGCAGCATAGACAAGAGATCCATAGAAACAATAAGAAACTTGTGGAGGCTTTATTAATTCAGGAGCCAAATGATAGTGGTTTACTAGCTATGGCCTGAAAGTAGACATATGAGAAATATTTAGAAAACAGAATAAAAAGTACCTAGTGAGAGATTCTATAGAGGGATTAAGAAAAGAGCGAGGCAACAGTTACATGAATATTTTACTGTTCACTAAGATTTGAGAGTACATAAAGGTGATAACATTAAAAGGGGACCTATTGTATTCCCAAGAGCCCCTTAAACTGTATGCTTAGATATGAATCGGAAAAACAAGAAATCTTAAATGGGAATAAAGGTTTTGAAACAAACACCATACACCATATGGGTGCAACAAAAATGAATGAAATGGTGGGGAAAAATATGACGTTAGTTGTGATGTCTCTTCTTTCATTTCTGACTTTAGCTATTTGAGTATTCTCCCTCTTCTTCATTAATCTAGAGAAGGATTTTTTCCTTAGCTGGATTATTTTGATATTTAAAAACAACAACAACAATAAAAACAAAAACAACAACAACAACGTCTTAGTTTTACTGATTTTTTTTCCTATTGTTTTTGTATTCTCTGTTTCCTTTATTTCTGCTCTATTACTTTCTTCCTTCTGCTCTCTTTGGGTTTAGTTTGTTATTCCTTTTCAAGGTTCCCTGATGTGTAAACGTAGGTTGTTGAATAGAGATTGTCTTGTTTTTTGAAGTATTACAATAAGTAATATGTATTTGTCTATTTGTCTTTACCAGTGAACTTTATATTTTCCTATGCCTTTGTATTAATGTCCAGTATCCTTTAGTATGTCTTGTAAGGTAAGCTTGGTCATGATGAACTTCCTCAGCTTTTTTTTTTTTTTTAATCTGGAAAAGTCTTTATTTCTCCTTGCCATCTTTCCCCCATCTTTTGTTTTCCCATCTTTTAAATTGTAGTAATAGGCACATAGCATAACATTTACTATCTTCCCCAATTTTAAGAATACAGTTTAGTGACATTAAGTACATATTGTTGTGCAACCCTCAACACCATTCATCTCCAGAATGCTTTTCATCTTCTAAGACTGAACTCTGTATCCATTAAACAACAATGCGCCATTCTTTCCAACTCCTGCCACCCACCATTTAATGTTCTGTCTCTATGATTTTGACTACTCTTAAGAACCTCGTATAACTGTAATCATGAGTATTTGTATTTGTGTAACTATCTATTTCACTTGGTATAATGTCCTCAAAGTTCATCCATTTTGTAGCATGTCAGAATCACTTTCCTTTTTAAGGCTGAATAATATTCCATAGTATGCATACAACACAATTTGCTTTTTTTTTCTGTCAAGGGACATTTGGCCTGTTTAAATGTTTTAGTTACTGTGAATAATGCGACTATGAAGATAAATGTACAAATATCTCTTCTAGACCCTGCTTTTGATTCTACTGAGTATATTTCCAGAAGTAGAATTGCTAGATTATATAAAAATTCTATTTTTAATATTTTGAGGAATGGCCATACTATTTCCACAGTGACAGTATTGTTTTACATTCCCATCAACATTGTGCAAAGATTATAATTTCTCTACATCCTCACCAACATTTGTCATTTTCTGTTCTTTGGAAATAGTTATCCTGTGTGTGAGGTGTTACCTCATTGTAGTTTTGATTTGCATTTTCCCAATGATTAGTGATGGTGAGCATCTTTTCATGTGCTTATTGATCATTCATAAATCTTCTTTGGAGAAATGTTTATTCAACTCCTTTCTCCTTTTTTGAATCCGGTTGTTTTTCTATTGATGAGTTTTAATATCTGCATACTGATCCTTTATTATAAGTGTGATTTGCACATTTTTTCTCCCATTCTGTGGTTTTCCTTTTGCTCTCCTAATAGTGTGTTTTGGTGATATATAATTTAATAATTCACTGGAAATTTTTGGTATAAGATATGGTCTATCCTGGAAAATGTCCCAAATACACCTAGAGATCCAGTTCTGTTTTTAGGTAGAGTGTGCTATAAATGTCTGTTAGATTTTGGTTTATTTTATTGTCTAAGACTTCTATTCCCTACCTAACTTTTGTTTGGTTGTTCTATCTATTACTGAGAGTATGGTATTGAAGTCTCCAACTATTTTTGTTGAAGCGTCGGCTTCTCCCTTCAATTCTGTCAATTTTTTTTTAAGTTTATTTATTTTTAAAGAGTGAGCACATGCATGCATGTGAGCAGAGCAGGGGCAGAGAGAGCGAGAGCGAGAGAGAGAGAGAGAGAGAGAGAGAGAGAGAGAATCCCAAGCAGCTCTGTGCTCTCAGCACAGAGCCTGATACAGGGCTCGTTCCCATGACTTGTGAGATCATAACCTGAGCCAAAACCAAGATTCAGAGGCTTAACTGACTGAGCACCACAAATTCTGTCAATTGTTGCTTCATATATTTTGGTGGTCTGTCATTAGGTGGGTGAATATCTAACAGTGAATAACTGTTAGATCTACTTGTCATATTGAAATTTTGTTTATTATACAATATTCTCACTCTTGTAAACTTTTTGACTTAAAATCTGTTTTGTCTTGTGTTAGCATAGCCACCCCTGCTCTTTTTTTGGTTATTATTTGCATGGAATATCCATTTCCATGCTTCAATCTATTTGTGTCTTTGAATCTAAAGTGAGTCTCTTCTAGACAGCACACAGTAGGATTATGGCTTTTTTCTCCTGCATCTCACCTAAGCTAAATTTGATTAGATCTCAATGTATAAATTATGCTCCTTTGTATGTTAAATTGGTCATTCACCACATCTGTAATATAGGCAATAAAATTTGGGAAGTGTAATATTTTTAGAAGTTGTCAACTCAGCAGGCAAAAATCCTGTAGATCTGATTTTTTTTTTTGTTTTTGGATGCTTTGTGGTTTATCATTATGGCTTATCATTTTCTGATTATTCCTCTAAATTATTAATGAAGTTTTTCTGCTTGAGGCAGAGGTTCACTAATTTAGGCCTGGCTATTTAGGGTTCTAAGAAAAATGACATATTTGAGGATCATAAATGATAGTTCTACATATTAAAAGTAAAAAAAAAGTACAAGAAATCAGAGTACCATTTTAATCTACCTATATTTTTCAATAAACTAATGTGATATATGACACAGTAAGCCTAATCTTCTTTTATGGAAAATAAATCAATGTAGTCATTTAAATCTTTTTTATAATAATATTTGATGATGTATAATCAATAATATTCATAAAGATCCAACTACTAATTATCAAAAAATGAAATAAGTATTTCAAAAGGGAGAAGCTATGTCAGAAAATTAGTCATTTCATAGGCATCTCACCAAAGAATGGATTTGGCATCACAACCAACACAGCAGAAATAAAAACAGTAATAAGAGAATATTATGAGCAATTATATGCCAATAGAATGGGCAATCTGCAAGAAATGGACAAATTCCTAGAAACACGTACACTACCAAAACTGAAACAGGAAGAAATAGAAAATTTTAACAGACCCATAACCAGTAAAGAAATGAAATCAGTAATCAAAAATCTCCCAAAAAACAAGAGTCCAGGGCCAGATGGCTTTCCAGGGGAATTCTACCAAACATTTAAGGAAGAGTTAACAACTATTCTCTTGAATGTGTTCCAAAAAATAGAAATGGAAGGAAAACTTCCAAACTCTTTCTATGAAGGCAGCATTACCTTGATTCCAAAACCAGACAGAGACCCCACGAAAAAGAAGAACTACAGACCAATTTCCCTGATGAACATGGATGCAAAAGTCCTCAACAAGATATTAGCCAACTGGCTCCAACAATACATTAAAAAAATTATTCACCACGACCAGGTGGGATTTATACCTGGGATGCAGGGCTGGTTCAATATCCATAAAACAATTAATGTGATTCATCACATCAATAAAAGAAAGGACAAGAACCAGATGATCCTCTCAATAGATGCAGAGAAATCATTTGAAAAAATACAGCATCCTTTCTTGATAAAAACCCTCAAGAAAGTAGGGATAGAAGGAGCATACCTCAAAGTCATAAAAGACATATATGAATGACCCAACATTAATATCATCCTCAGTGGGGAAAAACTGAGAGCTTTTCCCCTAAGGTCAGGAACAAGACAGGGATGTCCACTCTCACCACTGTTATTCAACATAGTATTGGAAGTCTTAGCCTCTGCAATCAGACAGCACAAAGAAATAAAAGGCATCCAAATCGGCCAAGAGGAGGTCAAACTTTCACTCTTTGCAGATGATGTGATACTTTATATGGAAAACCCTAAAGATTCCACCAAAAAAAAATGCTAGAACTGATTCATAAATTCAGCAAAGTTGCAGGATATAAAATCAACACACAGAAATGAGTTGCATTCCTATACACCAACAATGAGCAACAGAAAGAGAAATCAAGGAATCGATCCCATTTACAGTTGTACAAAAAAACATAAAATATGTAGGAATAAATCTAACAAAAGAGGTGAAAAATCTATACACTGAGAACTATAGAAAGCTTATGAAAGAAATTGAAGAAGATACAAAAAAAAAAAAAAAGGAAAAAAATTCCATGCTCCTGGATAGGAAAAACAAACATTGTTAAAATCTAGATACTACCCAAAGCAATCTACACATTCAATGCAATCCCTACCAAAATAACACCAGTATTCTTCACAGCGTTAGAACAAATAATCCTAAAATTTGTATGGAACCAAAAAAGACCCCGAATAGCCAAAGCAATCTTGAAAAAGAAAATGAAAGCAGGAGGCATCACAATCCCGGATTTCAAGCTATACTACAAAGCTGTAATCATCAAGACAGTATGGTACTGGCACAAGAACAGACATTCAGATCAATGGAACAGAATAGAGAACCCAGAAATGGACCCATAAACGTATGGCCAACTAATCTTTGACAAAGCAGGAAAGAATATCCAATAGAATAAAGATAGTCTTTTCAGCAAGTGGTTCTGGGAAAACTGGACAGCAACATGTAGAAGAATGAACCTAGACCACTTTCTTATACCATAAACAAAAATAAATTCAAAATGGATGAAAGACCTAAATGTGAGACAGAAAGCCATCAAAATCCTTGAGGAGAAACCAGGCAAAAACCTCTTTGATCTTGGCAGCAGCAACTTCTTACTCAACACATCTCTGGAGGCAAGGGAAACAAAAGCAAAAATGAACTACTGGGACCTCATCAAAATAAAAAGCTTCTGCACAAACAAAGGAAACAATCAGCAAAACTAAAAGGCAACCGACAGAATGGGAGAAGATATTTGCAAATGATATTTCAGATAAAAGGTTAGTATCCAAAATCTAAAAAGAACCTATCAAACTCAACACCCAAAAAACAAGTAATCCAGTGAAGAAATGGGCAAAAGACATAAATAGACATTCTCTAAAGAAGACATCCAGATGGCCAATGGACACATGAAAAAATGCTCAACATCACTCCTCATCAGGGAAATACAAATTAAAACCACCATGAGATACCACCTTACACCTGTCAGAATGGCTGACATTAACAACTCAGGCACCAACAGATGTTGGTGAGGATTCAGAGAAAGAGGATCTCTTTTGCATTGTTGGTGGGAATGCAAGCTGGTGCAGCCACTCTGGAAAACAGTATGGACATTCCTCAAAAAACAAAAAATAGAACTACCATATGACCCAGGAATTGCACTACTAGGTATTTATCCAAGGCATACAGGAGTGCTGTTTTGAAGGGACACATGCACCCCCATGTTTATAGCAGCACTATCAACAATAGCCAAAGTATGGAAAGAGCCCAAATGTCCATGGATGGATGAATGGATAAAGAAGATGTGGTATATATATCCAATGGAGTATTACTCGGCCATCAAAAAGAATGAAATCTTGCCATTTGCAACTATGTGGATGGAACTGGAGGCTACTATGCTAAGTGAAATTAGTCAGAGAAAGACAAAAATCATATGACTTCACTCATATGAGGACTTTAAGAGACAAACCAGATGAACATAAGGGAAGGGAAACAAAAATAATATAAAAACAGGATGGGGGACAAAGCATAAGAGACTCATAAATATGGAGAAGAAACAGAGAGTTACTGGAGGGGGTATAGGAGGGGGGGTGGGCTAAATGGGTAAGGAGCATTAAGGAATCTACTCCTGAAATCATTGTTGCACTATATGCTAACTAATTTGGATGTAAATTACAATAACTAACTAACTAACTAACTAACTAACTAAATAAATAAATAAATAGAATGGATTTGACAATTGTTTTCTTCTTCTTCTTTTTTTTTTTTTTTTTTTTTTACTTTTTTGGTTCTATGTTACATACACACCACCTGAATGGTCGCTTTAATCTTAATTCTCTCTTTGATTACATAAAAGAAAAATATTCGATTATTAGTTGGTTTAGAGAGTATTTTTCACCAAAATAAGTCAAAAATTAGAATTTTTGCATATATTCTCTTCAATTATTTACTATTGGGTTCAACTATTAACTAAAGGGTAATGCTCAGAACTAAACATGAAGGAAGAAAAATGGTTTGAATGACATACTTACTGAAAAATCGTCTCCCTCATGATTGTCAGTGAACAGGTTTTTTTTGCCCTCGATATTTTCAAGCGTCAATGCCTTTCCTTTCATACTACCTCCTTACCTCTAAGGATTAAGGATTTCACTTTCTGTTGAATAATAATAATAATGATAATTTTAAATAGAGCAAAACAAAGTCTCAGAGCAGAGAAAAGCTCTACTTCTGCTGAGTGACATCGCAATGAAATATCATCACCCAAGAGCAATGAGAAAAGTAGTCAAGTAGTCCTCCACCCTGACAACACATTGCGTCCTCAAAATGGTGAGAGACGATTAGCAGTCACCGGTCCATGTAGCTCACTCTTGTTGACAATGGTTTTTTTTACTTAAATTTCTAGATTCTGAGTCCGTTTTTCTTGTCATATCATTCTCCTATGAATTTTTCCCACAGGTACATTTCCGTAGTAGCAGTCCCCAGCTACTTCTTCTAAGGTATCACCCTCATCCCAGCCTTTTCGGTTCAAAAGATCAATTACACTGATAAAGATCTAATCAAATGGATGGTTTGTAAACACAACTTACTAATACTAGGAAGGTAAAAGGGAACATCGCTACAAATCCTCCAGGCATTAGAAGGATAATATAGAATGTTCTTGTGCCAATAAACTCAACAAGTGAAATTCAAGAAGGTATTTAATACATATTAACTAGTAATAAATATTTATTATTACTTTTAATAACTTGAAAATGGTTAAATTCCTTGAAAACATGCCTACCAAAATCCAGAAAAAAGAAGAGAAGGAAATACTTTTTAATAGATTTTATGAGACCAGCATTACCCTGATAGCAAAACCAGAAAAAGACAATGAAAATTGGCTACATAATAATATCTCTCTTTAATATGGATGCAAAAATCTATAACATACTGTTGAAAAACCAAACCAAATAATATATAAAATGAATAAATCATCACAATCATGTGTAGTCTATCCTAGGGATGCAAGTTTTGTATAATAGTAAAACAAAACAAAACAAAAATGTGATCATGATATTAACAAACTAAAAAAAAAAAATTATCTCAGAAAGCATAAAGCAATCATCACAAAATTCCACAACTGCTTGGGATTAAAAAAGAAATCACTCTCAGCAAACAAGGAATAGAGGGCAACTTTCTTAAATTGGTGAAGGGAATTTATAAAACCTCCAGCCACCATCACATGTAATGGTAAATGTTCGAATGTCTACCTCCTCCTAAGATCACAAAGAAGGCAAGGATGTCTAATTTACCACGTCTATTCAACCTGTGAGTCCGGGCCAGTGGAAAAGTGCAAGACAAAGAAATAAATGCTATACATACAATTTCTATGCAAAAAAATCCTAGAGAATTTGCCAAAAATCTATTAGAACTAATAAGTGAGCTGAGCAAATTCACAGAAGCAAACTAAATTTACAAAAATTGAATATATTTTGGAAACAATTTTAGCCATGAACAACTGGAATTTGAAACTTTAAAATACTGTTTACAGTAGCTTAAATAAAGGCACAACACTTTTGGATCAGCTAACAATATATCATTGAGAATATTAAAGAAGATAAATACACAGAAAGATCACCATATTCAAAGATCAGAAAGTTCAGCAGTGTGCAGATGTCATTTCTCACTAAATTGATCTATAGAATAACTTCAATCCTAATAAAAACTTAGGATGGCTTCTTTGTAGACATTGATAAGCTGATTCTAAAATGTATATGCAAATGCAAGAGAAATACTTAAAACAATCTTGATAAAGACAAAGTTCTAAGAGTTAACTTTAACTTAGCTAATGTAGAGATGAGGTAAGTTAAAATTAACTCTTCTGTTTCTTAGTTAAAGATATAATAACTAAGACAATGTGGTATTGGTCTTTATGCATGCACATACAGATGAATTGAACAAAATAGGGTCCAGAAATATTTCACACATACAGTTTCAATTCATTTTTTTAAAACTTCTAGATATACAAAGGAGAAAGGATGGCCTTTACGATATAGTACTGAAATAATTAGATATTCATGTGGAGAAAATGAATATTGATCCTGGATTTAAACTATTTATAAATATGCACACTATATTCATTAACTTGATATGTATAATTTATTTAAATGTATTAGATCAAACTAAATATTCCAGAAAGAAATATAAAGTAAATGTTTGTAATGTTGGGTTAAGAAAAATTTTCTTAGGTAGGGCCAGAAAATTTGTAACCATAAAGGAAAGAAAGAAAGATAAATTAGACTTTATTAAAGTTATTAAAATTTGCTCTTCAAAGGATACTATTAAGATAATTTTAAAAAGGAAAGGAAAAGACTAGGAGAAAATAATTTCAAAACACATATTTGATAATGGATTTATATTCAATATGTATATATAAAATTCTTACAATCCAATAATAAAAAGTGGAACTACAGCAATTATCTGACTGCAGCCTCATAAGATAACCCAAGTTAGAACCACCCACTCAATTTGTTCCAATTTCCCAACAAAGAGAAACCATGAGAGTTAAAATGGTGGTGGTGGTTTTAAGTTTCTAGTGTGATATGTTAAATTGATACCTAACACATATATCTCTGCTGATAATGACTTTTATTTTTCCTTTCACGTTTCAATCATTTATTTTCTTTTTCTTGTTTTATCACACTAGCTAAGAACTCTTTCACAAGGTTGAATATAAGTTGCAATAGCAGAATACTTGTCTTATTCCCAATTTTAAGAATAAGTCATTTCACCATGAATTACGATGTTTTCTGCAAGGTATAGTGTATATGCTTTATTGCATTATGGAAATTTTTTCTATGCTTACTTTGTTTAGACATTTATAATAAAGAGATGTTGGGGCACCTGGGTGGCTCAGTCGGTTAAGCGTCCGACTTCAGCTCAGGTCAGGATCTCGCGGTCCGCGAGTTCGAGCCCTTCATCGGGCTCTGGGCTGATGGCTCAGAGCCTGGATCTTGCTTCCGATTCTGTGTTTCCCTCTCTCTCTGCCCCTCCCCTGTTCATGCTGTGTCTCTCTCTCTTTCAAAAATAAATAAACGTTAAAAAAAAAATTAAAAAAAAAAAACGTGGAACTAAAACAGCAAAAAATGGTACAGATACTTCAAGAAAAGTTATACAAGTGTTAGGTAATCATATGAAAATATGTTCAACATAACTGTCACTAGGAAATACAAATTAACAATTATAATGAAATACTGTTACACATCACTAGGATGACTAAAATTAAAATTGTTGACAATACCTAGTGTGGGAGAAAACGTAGAGTAACTGGAACTTTAATATATTGTGTATGAGAATGCACAATGATTCAGTAATACTGAAAAGTAGTTGCGGAGTTTTGTTTAAAGCTAGACACACACTTACTATAGAACTCATCAAATTGACTCTTAGGTATTTACTCAAGAAGAATGAAAACCTGTGTCCACAAAAAAGCTTGTAGATGAATGTTTATAGTCACTTTACATATTTTACATTCTCTCATTGGAAATACCAAAAATGTTCATCTACTACTGAATAATTCCACAAATTCTGATATACAATAACATGGATTACTCTTCAGGAATATAAAGTTAACAGTGAAGCTACTGGGAAAATCTGAACACTGCCTAGATATTCAATAATATCAAGGAATTACTTTTCATTATTTTAGGTTTCATAATGAGAAACAGCATAAAAATAATGGATAGAAAATTTTGTAAAGATGTAACCATTTGACCACAATTAGTAACTGTTGAAGCTGAGTGGGATTATATTGGATTCATGCTACATTCTCTTTACTTTTGCAAATGTTTGACAGTTTCTATAATAAAATGTAAAATAAGTAAAGTTCACTGTATTCTATATAAAATTATTCTAAAATATTTCATGAGAATATTATCTCAATGTTTCCTCAATAAATTAACTACTTGCCTATTATTTCCAATATAATTATTAAAAATGGAATTATGTTAACTTGTAATTATTTGGTTATTATATTTATTGTCCAGTTTAATTTCTTATTTAAGATTTCTCTCTTTATGCCAATAGTGTTTGATTCTTTTTTCTTTTTTGTTTCCGCATTTATCCCAAGTTCTGTAGGAAAAAAAAAAAACCTAATAATATTTCTAGGTAATATTTATTGAGCACTAACTATTAACAAAGGATTTTGTCAAAGAAATTAATTCAGAAGTAGCTCAAACAATGGAGCCATTCTATGGGTTGAACTTTATTGCTGTCTCCATGCTACAGGTGAGGAAACAGAGGTTCAGTATGATTATAAATTGGCCAAAAGTCATACAGCTAAAAAAAGAGCTGAAGACTTAAATTTCGTCTAACTGCAATCAGAAATCTTGTCCATTCTACTCATCTTTATTTTAATATGAACATTTGTTTCATTTTCCTCATGCTCATTTTAATGTAGCAATTTAAGACCTGATTCTTATTCATGGAAAGAAAGCTTCTTTCTCTCCCTTTATGCCTTTAATTTTGCTTTCCTCTATGCCTGTTTTTAACATGGGTTACAAAGTATGAAATCATAGTTCAAATGCAACCTCCTTCATAAAGTTATATAGTATGGTGGTTAATATAATTGATTGTGTAGTCATTAACTGGATTTGAATATTGAATATGTCATTCATGGGCCATATACCCTTGGATAAATTACTAAATATGTCTGTTTTAATTTTTCTCATCTACATAATGGGACAGTAAAATCCAATTTACATTGTTTCTCTGAAGGGTAAATTAGATGAGTTTGACAGTGTTTTTAGTCTAGTGATTGACACAAAAATAATTATCAAGTATAGCAATCCTTTCCAAGAAGCCTTTGAAGTATAATTCATCATGAAAAAAAATTATCTTAATCGCATATACCTCTAACCTTCTGTGGCAGGTAGCTTCTAAGTGTCCCCAAATTATCTTCACCTTTTATTATCAACAACCTTGTGTAATCCGTTCCCCTGGTATAACTTTCTCCTAAACAATAGAATATGGCAATGTTGGAGACGAAACTACCATGATTAAGTTATAAGAAATAGTTATTTTCACCTTGCAAACAATCTCTCCTCTCTATTTCCCATCAGCTTTAATGAAGCAAGCTACCCTGTTAGAGTGTTCTACGTGGCAATGAATCAGAACTGTCTTCGGCCAACAGGGCAGTCACTTACTAAGCCCTCAGTCCAAGAACTACCAAGGAATTCAATCCTGCCAACAACCAAGTAATATTGGAAGATCACTCCTCAACCCTAGATGACTTCTTGACTGAAGTATTTTGAGAGAACATGAAGCAGAGGGCTCAGCTAAACTGTGCCCAGATTTCTGACACAGAATCTGCGAAATATAAATATGTATTGTTTTAGATGATATTTTAGAACAATCTACTGTGTTGCTGTTAGATAACTGGACAATGACGTTAAGCTTTTGGTCTTGTGCAATTATTTTGCAGTTTTTATTTTGTCTACCATACAAATCTGTGAATAATGAAGGTACATAATCGACTTAGTTTTATCTAGGTTAACATTTTTTATTTGTTCCATTAATATTGACTTGATGGATATTTTGATGAGTGTATGAGTGGTTTCTGTAACACTTCACCCAAAGTACCTAAACTACCCCCACATATAGCATACAGTTCAATTGCCAGAGCATTTTCCATTACCATGATGCTTCACAGAACATCTGTTATGGAGGCATGCCATGAAAAATGTTTTCTATTTACGCTGGTTGAATGCACAGTGAACAAGATGCAGTGATCCAGATGGCATGCGACTTAACTTGAATCAATATACAACTTCTTTCTTAGCGTGTCTTAAATATTTTTGTTCAATAGTAATTAAGTCCTGCTACTATTGCACAAAATCTCCCATACACATAGGGATTTGGTACATTAAATCTCAATTGTCATAGCATTGCTTCAGGAAAGAAAATCACAAGCTCAGCTACCAAAATGTGCTTGATAAGCATAAATAATTTTTGACAAAACAATTCTCCATATAATTTTAAGTGTAGTTTAAAATGTTGACATTCTTCATCTGGTTTTATATCTTGATAGAAACCAGCAATAGCTAGAGCAGTTAGCATACTGTAGGTATTCAGTATATATCTGTTGAATTCAACCAAAAATTATCTTTTTTCATAGATTCTTTTTTTTTTAACTTTTTAAATGTTTATTTATTTTAGAGACAGAGAGACAGAGCACAAGGCGGGAGGCGCAGAGAGGGAGGGAGACACAGAATCTGAAACAGGCTCCAGATTCAGCTGTCTGTACAGAGCCCGACGGGGGGCTCGAACCCACAGACTGTGAGATCATGACCTGAGCTGAAGCTGGACACTTAACCGACTGAGCCACCCAGGTGCTCTCATAGATTCTTTTTTGAATAATATTTCCTCATGACATAGTAAGCCACTTTACTGAAGTATTACATGTAGCAAACTGTCCTCACAGTATATAAGAAAAATTTCTATTTCAACAACAGTAATATGGATAATATTATATTTTATACAAATATTTAAAAAATTTCATCAGTAAACTAGAAAAAGCAATTTTAATGAAACATCTATAAATTAACGAATATACCAAATGGACAATGTTCTATTGAAATAATAGAATCACTGACAAATGTGAGATTTTTGGTGTATCAGTGATTAGAAATTTTACTTCTCTTAATCATTACTGCATATAAATTTAAATAGATGTTTCTAATTATATTTGATTACATTGGTAGACATCTTTGGGTGAAGTTCTAGTGTTTTAAGAACTTCCTTCCTTCCTTCCAGAAGTTTTAGATTGAGGTTCTTGCAAATTCTTTATGCTACCGCATAGACTAAAAAGGAAACTACCGTTCAACTATCTTCTCAAACAAATAATATTAGCATCAAATCCATGGAAATTTTGTGCCCCTCTTGAGCAAACTTGGCTATCAAAAAACAGGTGACAAGCCCCATGCCAGACCCCTGGCCAACATACTTTAATATGTGTCACTATTTAAATTTGTATTATCTCTTATATTCCTATTATTGATGTTATTAATTATTTTTAGGAGGTTTTTTTCTTATTTTTCTTTATATTTTATTTGCCAATTGTATATAGAAAAATACTTTTCTTTGTGGACATGACCATTTGGGCTCCCTGTGGAAAAAACTATCTTTATGGCTGAATTCTTTTCTTTTTCATTTGAACTTCATGGAATGTTTGGATATAGCTATGAAGGACTTAGAGATGCCTCACAGGGAACAAAGTTGTATGCCAGGATAGAGTATGGTACTGTAAGAGACTAAAATTTACCAATATATACCTGTTTTACCAAATAAAATAAAGCTTCATAATTCAAACCCTAGTAAGTTTGCATTTTGTTTCATCCACTATTAGAGCCAAATTATGTTATTGTAATTTTTACCAGTGAAACAGTCTGGATGAACTTGTGAAAGAGAGCAGCAAAAAAGTATATATGAATACTACCTTATCCAATTTCCTAGAAACCATAGTAAATGTTCTATTTAAGACTGGATATGACTAAACTTTATTAGAGTTGAACTGTATTCTGGGTAATTGTCCAGTAATAACCTTTGCTAAATTATACGAAGTCTTTACTTTCCTTAACAGAGAACACAGACTCCCCAACCTCTAATATTATCATCATTCAAGATAATGAGCAACACAAACCATTCTATTACCAATCTAAAAGCAATAAATGTCAAAGTAAAGAAGTATGCAATATTCCGGCCTGAAAGAACAAAGGACAAAAGTAATGATAATACCTCTTTATATTTGCAGTCTATTATATCATGCATAACAAATGATGCCGTAATTGTAGACAGTGTTATTTTAACAGGTTATAAGGAGAAGCTAGTGGGGGAGGTGAGAGAATGTTTTGACTATTGCTGTGAAAAATGCTTCCAGCTTCTTAATTTAAAATAGCTAGCAAGAGGAGGATATCATTTTTAGAGTGCATTTGATTTTAGTTCTTCTTGGAGTCATATAAGCTGAAGATTTCAGTGTTTGATCAACCATCCAATTCACTGTGTTGGTGACTTCAAGGTAGTTAGAACATAGGATCTAATACAATATATTTCTTTCCAACTAAATGATCATCAGAATGAACAGGGAGCAGATAAATAGTTTCATAACTAGTTATTTCAGTCTAGTGGAAACCAATGTTGGAAAGGCAAATGTGTGTTAAGCAAACAAAACCTTGTTTCTGTAGTGAATATTGAAAAATAAAATGATGTTCTATCCTACGGCATTTTAGCTCCTGTGTGTCTTTTTCTTCATGAAATCCTTAGGTTTCTAGACTGTTCAAGGGAAGGCCACTGGGCCCACACATGAGGGCACCATGGCTCAAGCTCTGTCTCCCCTGACTCACATATAAAATTATTTTTTAAATATGCTTTCCAAGTGGAAAGGGACTTGAAGATACTGTAGTCCACACGCATTGCATAAAATATAAGGATAGCCAGGAAGTTCTGATGTGTGTGATATAAGTGATGATGTATTTATATATCTAACGTAAACCTATCTTCTCAAATGTATCCAAAGACGTGGGGTGATGTGTAGATTCTTTGAAGGTAAAGTTTATTGATATTTGGTGGAGGTCTCCCTTTTTTAAGGCTTTAGTGGCATTTCATAGTGGCCATTCTATCAGTCTTTTTCTTCTTTAAATTCCTACCTCTGGATGGTATACCATTGATAACTGGGACAATACAATCCTTTGAGTTCAGGATCATAAGAAGATCTTTGCCTTTTCTTTCTTTTTAGTCTACAAACATAATTACCATTGCAATTTGTGCTCATAATGAACAGTGGCCACAAAGCGTTTTTGGTAGCAATACAATAGAACATATTTCCCCCCTTCAAAATATGTACAAGTGGTCATAATTTACACGAGAGCGATTAAATTCAGTTTGTAAATAAATCACTAACTGTAATTAGAAAACTCACCAACAGAAAGGAAACGTTTTGTTTTATAAAAATTGCCTTTGCTCCACCCTCTGGGTGTGAAATTCTCTTAGGAACCTTCTGCAGCTGGATTGGTATAGGAGTTCATGCCTCACAACTTGGTAAACGCTCTATGTTGTCAGTTAGCCAATCCCTGCCTGCCTGGCTCCAAGAGCATTCCTGTACCAGTTAGTAGGTGATAGTTTTGCATGCCTTTGTGCATTAATCTCATCTCGTGCAGAATTAGTGTTTTTTTGTTTGTTTGTTTTTTAATCACGAAGAAGTAATATGCCATAATAGCATTAGTACACAAATGAACAATATTCTAAGGAATATGATTATTTCAGGCTCAATATAGTTGCTATATGAGGAATATTTTCCCCAGGGAACTTTATTTCGGAATTAATGAGACCATTTCTTTCCTCTTCTCTCTTAGAAAGATCAAAATGATCTGCAGAGATCAGAAGCTTATAAATTAAAATACTTGCGAAAATAATATTGTTTTAATTTTTATCTCAGCCAATATCCAATGGAATTTCGTTAGCACTAGCATATTTTAAGTTTGTCTTTGGAGCTATAATTATTTGCTGATTGGATTTGCTACAAAATCCAATATCTCTTTGCTTTTCCCCTCTTTCACTCCTTTGAAGAAAGATGTTTATTTTCAACAATCTGGAAGATGATTTTTGAAGTATTCATCTCTGGCACGAAGAGTTTGAATTTAGGCTGATGATGTTTACGTTCAATGCTATCAGACTCTTGTTTAGACATCTATGGGGTCTCCTTCAATGAACTGTCTCTTGAAAACACCTGATAAAATTGCTGAGTAATTGATGATTAAAATGTTGCTTAACATTTTTATTAAATTAAATTCACTCAATAACATAAGCAAATAATCTCCCAAAGTATGAGATTTTATAACTCCATCTTCTCAGAAAACCATCATTGAGGTAGAATTTTTTAGCATTAAATCAAAGTCTGCAACATATTTTGTGTTTCACATAGGATGATTCTTTTTGGAGGGCCCTAAAATTATACCACATTTATGGCCTACTCACAGTTTAATTTGTCTTTTACTGGATAGTTCTCATTTAACTCCAAGTTCACTAATGTCAATAATCTCCACCTTTTACATATTTTATCTAATACTTGGAACTCAACAGATATTCTGTATGTATTTCTCTAAATAACAAAAATGAAGGAAAATCTTAGTCATTTCAGATTAATGTGGCTGTTATGGCCTGCCAAGATAGCAAATTGAGTACCAAACAAAATATTTCTGGTTTTAGTAAATTTTTGGGGTCTAATTCAATTTTTAGGTTGTAAATCTGGATCTGAAATAATTAAGAAAACAAAGCATTGCAGACACACGGGGCTAAGTCAAGAATATTTGACCTAACACTTCTTTACCATAAAACGACGAATTTACAATCTTTTAATCAAAAAGGGCCATATTCTGCTCTTAGATATTCAGGTAAAATTATCTGTGATTACTACAAGAATTCAGAATAAATTCTTGAAGAACAGCAAAATCTATCCCTGTGAATTTAATTAAAATTAACAACCATTATGTTGTAGTGATTGTTTAGAAGGAAAGAGCTCAGATTATAGATCCAGACTTTAGTATGATAGCCAAAATGAAGTGGGGGATAGTTTTGGTAATAAAACAATTCATTGATGATGCTACTCTAAGTGGCTTTTAAATTCACTTTTACTGTTTCTAAAGAAAAGAGAATATGTTGATGCATTCGTCCCTACCTGAAGCTACCAATTAATATGGTGCTTGCATTTTGAATTAGCACAAACCTTCTCCATTCCAACTTCAAAAAAAAAAAAAAAACACACACATTAAAGTTTAAGGCAATTGAAAATATATTCCTAACATTACCTTATAACCTCTCTCTCTGCTGCTTATTACTGTCCTCTTTGTTTGGCTCTAGATTTTGTTACAAAAGTAGAAAATTAATTACATTTGAAGAGTTGGATTTATCCTTTAGTCTTTATGGCATATTCAAAAATATATTTGCTTTAGGCACTAATTTCTTTTTTTTAAAAAACACCATTTTCCATTTAGTCCCTCAAAGAACACAATGCATATGTTGAACATATGAGCAACTGTTGTTAAAAACTAATGTGTGTTACCCTAAACCAAAAGCAACAAAATAGTTGAATATTTATCTGTTATTGCATGGCTGAGTAATAACAACTGTAACTTATGGAACAGACTATGGTGCCAGACAATGACTTTATACAACTTGGAAACATACAAACTATTTCCCCTGTTTTATAGATGAGGAAATTGAGGCTTAAAGATATTTCTTAAAAAAATTCTTAGAGGTCAGACACCTGAAATAAAACCCAGTTTTGCCTGAAGTTAACATCTCTTCGAAGCATGATACCATAGTGCCTCAGACCATACTGTATGCAATTTTGTTCACTGTCCTGAAAGTGTGAGTCACCACACATGAAGACAGAACATGGCCCAGGAACCAAAAACTGTCACGGAGTGATGTCCTAACCAATTAACCAAGATAGATGTAAATTTGGCTTCAGAATGGAATATGAGAATCTGTTGATAGGAAAAACAAGTTGTTGTTTTTTTTCTTTACCCCCCTCTTTGTGCTTGGTAGAAGATGGATTCAGAGTGTTTTTTCTTGAAGTGAAAAGCCATTGAGCACTTTCTATGCAAAAATGCAAGCAATGCTCTCTTTAGCAATAGTGATCTTTTTAAGTTGAGAATACATGTTTGTCTACTAAAAAAATAATATATTAGTTTCTTCAGAATATTATTATGTAGGAGAGTGCTGGCATCAATCTAACATATATTATTTCAACTGTTGTGAGTTGAGGATCTGCATGCAAAAGTAAAATTACATGTAGCAGACCAATATGTACAACACATTGATGCAGAGTTTTGTTGGAATGGTGGGGACGAGGGGTGCTGGTGTCTTTCTATTGATTCGGGGAAAGGAGTGTCTCTACAGAATCATCTGGTGCTTCACATCAGAATAGTTTAAAAATCCCTGATCCAGATTTTCAAAAGAAAAGTTTTTCAATTTCTTAAGGGTGTGTCAGTTATATTTTAATTTTCTCTATTGGGCAACGTTAAAAATGACTAAGAGAACCAAGCAAAACTTCTGTGTCCCGTTAGAATCAGTGAAGGCTGAGTCTTTATCAGGCAGATAATATTCAATAATTAGTGAGTAGATTATGGTCAATAGTTCCAATAGTGTGAAACCTGGATAGAGTGTCAACATTGGGAGAAGAAAGGGCTGCGAAAGGATTGTTTAGAAAAGTGAGACACATCTCTGGGACTAGGAAGATGGATTCTACATGAAATAAGAAACCCCCAAACAAAGTAATAGCCCAGTAAGTGAACTTTCTCTAATGCCTCTAAGTTTCTTTACTTTGCATTATCTTTCTGTCTCTCTCTCTCTCTCTCTCTCTCTTTTAAGTTTATTTATTTTGAGAAAGAGACAGAGACTGCGAGTCAGGGAGAGGGACAGAGAGAGAGAGAGAGATAATCCCAAACAAGCTCTTCACTCTCAGCGCAGAGCCCATCGACTGAGCCACCCAGGTGCCCCTCCCTCACAGTATCTCCTTATCAGGTTTCCTTATAGTTACCATCTAACTTTTCTTTCCTCTTTAATGTGTTCTGTTAAATTGGTTTATTTGTATCTTCAGGAGAAAAACCTGGCTGATTGCATTAGTTTCCATGGGTGCTATAACAAATTACTAAAACATTGATGGCTTAAAAAATACAAATTTATTATCATATGGTTCTGGAGGCCAGAAGTCCAAACCCAGTTTCAGTGGACCCAAGTCAGTGTTGACAGGTCTGGCTCATTTTGGAGGCTCAGGGGAGAATCTGTTTCTCTGCCTTTTCTAGATTCCGGTGGCCACCTGCATTCCTTGCCTCATGACTTCTTCCTCAAACACCTCCAACCCCTTGCTTTAGTCAACACATCTCCTACTTGTGTAGACAAATCTCTTCCAGCTTCCTTCTTATAAGAACACTAATGATTATATTTAGGGCCCATCTAGATAATCTAGGATATGTCCATCTCAAAATCCTTAATTAAACCACATCTCCAAAGTCCTTTTGCCATACAAGGTAATACAGGTTCTAAGGATTAGGACCTGGGGACTATTATATGCCTATCACAATAATTTTACCAAAAAGTGTTTATGTATTTGTGTGTGTGTTTTAATCAAACCAATTTTCATGTGAAAATAGCAAAAGAAGATTGTGGTTATTTAGATAATTAGGATGAAACAATACCCCAAATCTCTACTTTTGCTTAGTCAGATACTTCAAGTAATATTTTTAAAATTAAATTCCCCAGGAAAGCCCTGTTGTCTCTTGGTCTTGGGGTAGTGACTCTTGGTCTCAGGGTTGTGAGTTCAAGCCCATACTGTGTGCAGAGATTACATAAAATCTTAAAAAATAAATAAGATAAAATAAAATAAAGAAATTCAATTCAATTCAATTCAATTCAATTCAATTCAATTCTCTGGAATGTTTTAGTTCTAGATTTCACCGTGGGGTAATTCTTATTCTGAAAGGTGTGATTAGCGCACGTGAGGTTTGGAACAGAATTGTAAATTCTAAGGATTGTGCTGTTTCTTGCATTCCTCACAGCCCTTTATGATTTGCTGTTTGTCAAATTGGTACCATTCCTCTACGCAATAGTTTTCTTTCTCTTTCCTCCTCCCCATAAGTGCTATCTGAAAAGCTGCCTTTCATATCGACAGCTACAAATGTCAATGGAAAAGCAACACATGCATGTGTTACATGTGACATCAAATATAAATATTTGGTTTTATTTTTGCTGAATATCTGAGTAATTTAAATTATAATAGATTATAGTGTGTTAAAATGAACAGGGGGAAAATTATCAGGGAAAATACAAATAAAAGACGCTTATAGCTACAAATATTTAAATGGGCTTTAATGATAACACTTTTTACTTGTTCTAGTCACTAGAGGCCTTAGAGCAGGGGCCACTACAGAACTTTCTGGTTTTTTTGCACAGCTCTCTCTTCCTGTAGATCTCTTTAGAGCTGGACTAGAACAAAGATGCCTGCAGGATTTCTAGCCTTTTCACATCTCTTACAATGGTACCAGAAGCCAAAAAAGTGAGATGCTTCCAGACTGTTTCCCAGAAGAGAAAGAAAGACATTTCCCAGAGATAACAACCAAGAATCTCATCAGTCTGAACTGTGTCACATGCCAATCTCAAAGTTAACAAGCGGCTTGGCATGACCCTGAGATACAGGCTGACTGAAGCCAAAAGCTAGGTCAGCATTCTCTGCAGATGAACTATGTTGGGCAGTGGTAGACGTCTGACAAAAACTGGGCATCTAATACTAGTGAGAAGAGAAGGGAAATAAATGTCATAAAGTTAACCCAAACCGAGAGCCCCATAAATGGGAGTCTTCCCAACAAAGACACTTATCAGAATGCTTGGTTTGAAAGAGAAAAAAGAAAAGAAAGAAGGGAGAATTGATTTAATAGACCAGGTGTATTAATCAGGAGACAGAATTAGTAAGAAACTGTTCCAATGGCTTTTAAAATCTTGGACAAAATTCTCCTTTATTCAGTTTGGAAATGGAACATAAACTGGTCTTCCATGGAATGGTGAAATTCACTAACTTAATGTAGTTACCTATGATTTTTGAGCTGCAATATCTGTGTCTTCGGGTAAGTTACCCCAAGATCTCCATCAGACTATTTTTTTAAAGAAGACATTATATTTTGACATCCACAATGTTCTGCCACAGTAGCTGCATTCCCCAGAGTTGTAGTGTTGATGCACTGATCTCAATGATCATATTTTTCTTGAGGGAATTGTCTCCACTCATATATATATTATACAGCCTTTGCATGCTGAATTGCCTAAATATATCATTTCCAGCTTTATTTTTTTTTTTACTTTTATTTCAAACATATCTATCAAACCACCTGCTAGAATTTTTCTACTGACCTGTGCTAAGGGCATATCAAACGCAAAGTGCCCACATCGAACACATCATTCTCTCTCAAGTTGCCTTTAGTCTTAGTGCTGTCATCTTCCACGTAAGCATAGAAACAGTAGGTCTGCAAGTCCTCAACATCCTCAACATCCATCCCTCAAACACATATCCAATCAGTCTTAAAATTCTGAATAATATACTCTCTATATTTCTTTAATGTATTCATCACTTTCTAAGTATACTACCATAACTCTCTTTATCTCCTGATTGCTTCTTGCACTTCTACAATAAAGCCTTTCACTGGTTCCTCTGCATTTGTCCTTCTCAAATTTTTCTCTTCACAAAGCTTTCAAAATGATTCTTTCAGATTTTTAAAAATTTGTTTTAATATTTATTAATCTTTGAGAGAGAGAGAGTGCGAGCAGGGGATGGGGCAGAAACAGAGGGAGACAGAAGATCCGAAGCAGGCTCCTCGCTGACAGTAAAGAGCTGGATAAGGGGCTTGACCTCATGAACTGTGAGATCCTGCACCATGAGATTATGACCTGAGCCATAGTCGGATGCTCAACCAACTGAGCCACCCAGGTGCCCTGATCCTTTCAAATTTTAAATCAGCCTGTGTCACTTCTGTGTCTAATCTGTCAAAAGACTACATATCAGTTATGGAATAAAAGGCAAGAGTGTTGACATGATTTTCAAGTCTCCTGATTAACACCTCCACTGCTAATATCTACTTCACATCACCTACTCCAAGCAAATTATGTTCTTGATTCCGGACCTTTGTACCCCTTCTTCCCAGAAAGTCTTTCGTCTTTCCAACCATATTTGGTGTGTCTAACTCTGTTTCTCTTTTATGACTCAGGTCAAATATCAGGCTCTAGAGGATGGCTTTTTCATTGCCTCCCCCACATTTTCAGGCCTGACCGTATATCCTTTTTCTTGTTCCCCTTCATATCTCATACTAACTAATGCATTGTCCTTATAGAAGTAAATCTAGTTGCTTATTTGTCTTTCTAGTCTAGACTCTGAAATTTCTGTATTTGTCCTCTCACGGAGATTATGCCATTAATTTTTTTTTTTTCATCCACCCAGTTCCTAGCACAGCACCTGGTGCCTATAACTATTGGTAATTCAATAATGAGGTTTGAATGAAAGAATGCTGTAATAAATAAATAGTTAAGAGCAGAGGTGATTATATACATCATTTTGAAGGCTTAGATTCACTATTTTTATAGACTGAAAATATCTAATATGAGTCTCACAACTCTAATTAACATCGTATTGGTAACTACAATATGTTTTATCAACTTTCCTTTTTAAAGTGATTCAGCCTACTGAATCGCTGAATTCAGTGATTCAGTTTTGTGCGTGTATATGTGTGTGTGGTGGAAAGTAGTGTCAATAATACAAATAGAGTAGTGTATCTTTTGTGGTATATGAGCACTTCCATTTCAGTTAGTTTTCAGAAAAGCAACTTCTAGATTTTATTTGACTGTATCTCATTTCCCAGTGTAATGCAGGGGTTAAGTATTCTGCCTTTCAAGCCATGTTCTTTTGATTCAAAATCTTGCTTTACCACATACAAGTGACGTGTTTTTACTGTTTTTTATTTACATTAACTTATTAAACCATAAATAGGAATGTTAATAAACTCCCTACAAAGGGTTGTTACCATAGTTGAAGATTGAGTCAAAATCTCTGTGTTCTTTTAATTACCGCAGAATCTCTTAACAGGCCAAGTGGCATTCAGAACAGTTCCTGACATTTTTTTAATCAATTAATAATTGTTAACTATGATGATGATGATGATATGGATTCAATGGATTGGATGATTCAAAAATATGTATTATTCAAGTAAGTTAACCATATTGTATTAAATTAAGTCATATCTTAGAGACCTTGAAATTGCTAACTTCTGATCTAAGTTTTCCTGAAGTCTCTTATTGTTTATTCTTTTATATATTTTTACATTTAAATCCAAGTTAGTTAACATATGGCATAATAATGATTTCAGGAATAGAATTTAGTGATTTATCACTTACATATAACACCCCGACAAGTGTCCTCCTTAATGCCCAGCCCCCATTTAGCCCTTCCCCCCACCCAACACCGCACCAACAATCCTCAGTTCTCTAGATTTAAGAGTTTCTTATGGTTTGTTCCACTCCATGTTTTTGATTATTTTTGCTTCCCTTCCCTTATATTCATCAGTTTTGTATCTTAAATTTCACATAAGAGTGAAATCATATGATATTTGTCTTTCTCTAATTTCCTTTAGTATAATACAATCTAGTTCCATCTAGCTTATTGAAAATGGCAAGATTTCATTTGTTTTGATTGCTGAGTAATATTCCAGTGTATATATACCACATCTTCTTTATCCATTCATCAGTTGAGGGACATTTGGGCTCTTTCCATACTTTGGCTATTATCTATAGTGCTGCTATAAACATCAGGTTGCATGTGCCCTTTTGAACCAGCACTCCTGTGTCCTTTGGATAAATACCTAGTAGTACAATTGCTGAGTCATAGGGTAGTTCTATTTTCCATTTTTTGAGGAGCCTGCATTCTGCTTTCCAGAGCAGCTGCACCAGTTTGCATTCCCACCAGCAGTGCAAAAGAGATCCTCTTTCTCCGCATCGTTGCCAACATCTGTTGTTTCCTGAGTTGTTAATTTTAGCCATTCTGACAGGTCTGAGGTGGTATCTCAGTGTGGTTTTGATTTTCTTATATTTATTTTTAATTAATATCTTAGTTTCCTCTTCAGCCTCTTAGTTGTCATTTCGTGCTATTGTCAGTATCCTAAATTCTAACATCATTTTCTGTCATTTGGTGTATTTAGGTTTACAAACAGTTAAATAATATTGTTTGAGAGTATGGCTACTTGACCAAAGAAGGGAATAGCAGAAAAGGAATTGATTAAGTCAGTCAAGGTGTCATGCACAGGGTGTCCATGGCTATTTACTTCAACTAGTTCAGGAAAGAGTCTGATAATATTCGATGCGGAGACCACAATAAAATGAAAAAGACTTTAGTAAATGTGAATTTTAAATCCATGTTGCCCCTTAATTTATTATTTATACACATTACATATTAAATTACATATGCTTATGTTTCTGTATGTGTGTGTGTGTGTGTTTATCATTCATGTATTGTAACTCTGTCTTCATTACTGAATGTTGAGTTCAAGTTGAAACAGCAACTTGTATTTTTTTATTGAAAAAAACTTGTTTTAAGTTTATTTATTTATTTTGAGAGACAGAGAGCATGCAAAGGAGGGGCAGAGAGAGAAGGAGACAGAGAATCCCAAGCAGGCTCCATGCTATCAGTGCAGAGTCCCACGCAGAGCTCAGTCTCATGAACCATGAGATCATGACCTGAGCTGAGATCACCAGTCAGGTGCTTAATGGACAGCCACTCAGGTGCCCCCAAAACAACAACTTTTAGGGAAAAACTAAACAGAGCCACTTCCATTTTTTCTAATGCTGACTTGTCTCAAGAAGACAAGTCAATCTGTTTTTGGAAATTATATTCATTTGCCTGTGTTTTTTATTCGTCTCCAAATCAGCAAGGAAGTCAAGGCAGCAACTCTGCGGTGTTCTGTGCCTGAGAATTCTCCCTAGTCGTCAGCGCCATGCAAAACTGCCTGGCAGGTGCAGTTTCGCCTCTCAGTCACTTCATTTCCCTCATTCCTACTTCTGCCAACCTCGCACTGCTAACAGCCATTTGAACAGTGGAGAAAGAAGCAGGGAAGAAACAGAGAGGGAAGTTCATTTACTGGCTTGTTAGTCTTGTTGATAAAAGTATTTTGGGGAATGTACGCTAGAATTAGTAGTGATTAATCCTACTTTGTAATCTTAACTAGCACCTTGGTCACCTGTACCATTTGTTAAGTTGGGCATCAATACAAATTCAACAAATAAAATGTTAAGGTACATTAGAAGTGTCGTCTTCTTTTTTTGCTTATATCAGAAACCACCAGCTAGATAGTTTAATATAGTTTAACTTAATTTTGAGAGAAATGCTTGTATATGTGATCAGTATAAAAACAACATGGAAAAAAACTAGCATTTTCTAGAAACACTGATTTTTAATTTTTTTTTAATTTTTTTTAACGTTTATTTATTTTTGAGACAGAGAGAGACAGAGCATGAACAGGGGAGGGTCAGAGAGAGAGGGAGACACAGAATCTGAAACAGGCTCCAGGCTCTGAGCTGTCAGCACAGAGCCCGACGCGGGGCTCGAACTCACGGACCGTGAGATCATGACCTGAGCCGAAGTCGGACGCTTAACCGACCGAGCCACCCAGGCGCCCCATGATTTTTAATTTTTTACAATGGTTCAGATTAATTCTCATTATAATTTTTTAATTTATTAAAATGAATTAATTCTTTATTACTTCGTTTAATGAGATCTGAAACGTTTGGGGCAAGATCAGAGCTTACTTTATTCCATGGAAATTTGGGAGCTGCCACCTTTTCAGACTGGTTTAGGGAAATAAGCCTCTTGCTATAAGTTATGTTCTCTGTTCTTTTTCTTTATCTCTTCCTAAAGCTCAATTTGTGCTTATACATTTCTATGACACAGCAAAATCGATAAATGGAGGAGGGAATCTAGTTAATAATGATATTTTCCTGGCCTACATAAAGTCAGCCACCTTCTTTTATGGATGTTTTTTCATTGCATTAACTCATTCTTCTGGTAGGGAGTCAACATAATCAATAAGTATATATAGGCTGGAATTATGTTCTGTTGGTGTCTACATTCCTCCCAGATGGCTATGGGCAGCTCTGTAAGCTTGTAACACATTTTTAAATAAGCTCTTAATCATTTTCTATGGTTACATCCATTAAAAAATACAACTGAAATGAAGCTTTTTATCTTTTCCCATTCCATTCCCTACACAGGCTGAGATGCATATTTTTTGATTTGCAAATTATCATAAGGCTTTATATCTCATTTACCTACATGCGAGAATATTATTTTAAAGGAAATAAATAAGTTTTAAAGGACATGGTTGAAATTATTTTGATACACTGGGATGGTGTTGGTGACCATTTCACAGAGTTTGAACCATAGTAGACACCAGAAGAAGACAATGGAGAGAGAGTAATATTAGGTAATGAAACATAATATACCTAGAATATAGAAAAGACTTTTAGATTATAAACATTAACAAAGGGAGTTCATCACATTTAAGTGATCAATTTGTGTTATAGAAATCCATAAGATTGAAACAAATATCTCAGTTGGTTGGTCTTGATTTTGGCTAAGGTCATAATCTCATCATTCATGAGATCAAACTCTGAATCCAGCTCTTTGCTGACAACGTGGAACCTACTTGGATTCTCTCTCTCTCTTTCTCTCTCTCTCTCTCTCTCTCCCCTCTTCCCTTATGCTCTCTCTCACTCTCTTTTGCTCTCTCTCTCTCTCAGAAGAAATAAATGTACTTAAAAAAAAGAAAATTGTCAGAAAAAAGAAAGAAAGAAATTACTTGTCAAATTCAACTTCTGGGGCTTTAATTTATGACTCCTGATTTAAAATCATGTTTTATATTTATAAATGCCACTTTAAACTCAAACTGCAAGCCAGTTTTGGATCATGGGATATTTTAGGTCTTCTACCTTTCTTGCTATATTCTATAATTAAACTAGTAATTGAAAGACAATCAGGGGCTACGCATTTCTTTTACTTCAAACATGGAGTATAGGGGCACCTGGGTAGCTTACTCCATTAAGCATCTTGGTTTCGGCTCAGGTCATGATCTCACGGTTCGTGGGTTTGAGCTTGTGGTCAGGCTCTACACCGGCAGCACAGAGCCCGCTTGGTATTTTCTGTCTCTGTCTCTCTTTGCTCTCCCCTGAGCCCTCTCTGTCTTTCCCCAAATAAATAAATAAACATTTTAAAAACCATGAAATGGCGTATGGGTAGAACCCAAATAGTAAAATTTATTTAAGTATATCTGCTGTTTGATTGATTTGATTTATATGTTGGTAAGATGTCTCTCAACTAGCAAAGGAAAAAGATTTTCAAAAATATTGAATGGAACAGGAGGGAAAAACACAGTGATCCTACACTATTCAGGGGCACGTTCTATGTGGTATAATTATTGTTGTTACTGTGACTATTATTTCCTCATCTGTAGCAGCATTCCTGGTACACAGTAAGGGCTCAACTCATGGTTGAGGAATTCAAAAACAAAAATCAAAGTTAAAAAAAAAAAGATTAAAAATGAGAAAAATGGCTTACTCAACAATGTAACTTGGAAAATATGTGAAGTCCAGTGCCATATAAATAAATATAAACATACTCTAAATGAAATAATTTATTATTTTAATTTATGCTTAATACACATCATTAAATGTTTAATATCAATGGAAATCCAAATCAAAATGTGAATGAAATAATATACTATCTGTAATATTCAGTGTTGTTTTATCATTTGCCATTCTTAACCTATTGTCTCTGAATTCCAAATATTTTCTACTGAATTGTGCTTTGTCGTACTGAGGCTAAGAGCTTTGCAAATACCAATTCTTCTCCAGTTGGCCTTATTATATCTTGCCAATAAAGAGCACTAGGGACATATTGGAAGCAGAAGCATTTCTGTTTTCTTACCACAAGTGTAACTTTACCAGAGCTTCAGCAATTCCTCACAGTTTCCATCTCCTTTCTGGAACACTCACAACCAGCCCCCTTGGGCCCACAAGGTGCCAGTGATGATTAGGCCACAGAATGTTAATCACCTTGAACTCCAGCACCTTTGTTCCCCAGCACTATGGGTGGAAGCTGCTTTCTGAAATTAATCCTTCTGGGTATAATAAAACCCAGAAAGTAAGAGCCTCTTTGTTCTTTCATTTTCACACACTATGTAAAAGTATCTCTATCTTAAATGCCCTCTATTCAGATATCTAGTGTGATTTTTGTCTCTAGACTAGACACTAAGAATCATGTTTTTATGGTCTGACTCCCCTATATTCTTATTTATTTATTTATTTATGGCTAGGCTTCACATCCAGTGGGGAGCTCAACGTGAGGTTTGAACTTGTGACCCTAAGATCAAGACCTGAGTTAAGATCAAGAGTCAGACACTTAACAAACTGGGCCACCGAGATACCCTTGACCCCCCTATATTCTTTTTTAATGTTTATTTACTTATTTTGAGAGAGAGAGGGAGAGCGAGAGCAAGTGCATGAGTAGGGGAAGGATAGAGAGAGAGAGGGAGAGGGAGAGAATCCCAAGTAGACTCCATGCTCAGTACAGAGTCCAACATGGGGCTCTATCTCACAACAGGGTGATCATGACCAGAGCCAAAATCAAAACCCAGATGCTTAACCTACTGAGCCACCCAGGCCCCTCTCCCCTATATTTTTTATGTTTAATATTCTTTTTCTTTCTTTCTTTCTTTCTTTCTTTCTTTCTTTCTTTCTTCTCTCTCTCTTTCTTTCTTTCATACAAGATAATCAGAATTGAATTAAAGATAACCATTTGTTCTTTATATAGTATCACCAATGGTCCATTTATACTCTGTTTTCATTTAGTTGATCTTTTAATTTAATTATTTTCAATAATGTGATTAGCACCAAAGAAAAGTTAGTACACTGCAGTGGGGACATAGCTGGTATTTTCAATGAATGGTAACAGGTCAGTTTCCTCATGTGAGGAAAAATATATCTTGATTATTATCTCATATACACAATCAGAGATAAGTCTAAAGTGAGAGGAAATATTTCAAAGAAAACAGTAAATTATTACAAGCTTAGAGGACAAAAATATTTCTTCAACAAGAAAGATCAATAACCATAAAAGAAAATTTGCAAATTGGCCTGTAGTAAAAAAATAAGATATTTGATTGCTAAAAACATCACTAAAAGTATAAACAGGCAACACATGGAGTGTAAGCAAGTATTTACAATATATATGTGACAAAGATTCTACATCTAGATATAGGAAGAGAAATGATTGAAAAAAAAAAAAGAAACTCAAAAGAAAAATGGCAGACCTTGCATATGCATTTCACAAGAGTATATCAAATTAACAATAAATTTATGTAAAGAAAAGTAAAAATGTTGGCACAGATATGGAGTATGACAGTGATGATAGTGGAACATGATAGTTCAAGTTGCTATAACAATTTTGGGAAACAATTTGAAAGTATCTACTAAAGTTGAAAATATGCAGACCTTCCAACAATTGCTCTTCTAGATATATGCTCACCAAATACACATGTACACACGTTCATCAAAAACATAATAGCATTGTTTGTAAAGGAATTATTTGTAAGAGCCTCAAAAAATAAACTTTGATATATTCTAACAAAATATTTAGAAAAAGTTAACTCTTGGGGCGCCTGGGTGGCTCAGTCGGTTAAGCGTCCGACTTCGGCTCAGGTCATGATCTCGGTGGTCCGTGGGTTCGAGCCCCGCGTCGGGCTCTGTGCTGACAGCTCAGAGCGTGGAGCCTGTTTCAGATTCTGTGTCTCCCTCTTTCTCTGACCCTCCCCTGTTCATGCTCTCTCTCTGTCTCAAAAATAAATAAATGTTAAAAAAAAATTTTTAAAATTAACTCTTCATAACTATACTTTGAAAATATGCACTCATCTCACAACCATAATGTTGAACAAAGGAACCAGTTAGTAGACTGTGTGTGTGTGTGTGTGTGTGTGTGTGTAGTCTAATTTCAGTTATATAAATTACAGAAATAAGCAAAAACTAATCTATGATGTTAGCAATTAGGATAAATGGTTACCCTGGATGAGAGTACAAGATAATGACTGAAAGAAAGCAAAAAGGGGATTTCTAGCTTGCTCTTAAGGCCCTTGTTTTTTATCTGAATGTCAGTTAAAACAGTGTGGTTAGTTTATAAAAGCTCACTGAGCTATCCATTTGTGAAGATGTATTTTTCTATAAAAATTTTACACTTCAATACAAAGTTGAAGGAAATAAAGAAAGCTAGGACTCGGCAAACCTCTATCTGACCACATGCATTTACCCAACCTATCTTCCTGCCTCTCACCAGCAGAGGCATTGATCATCCAGAATCCCATGTCATTATTCCTTTCCATGGAGTTTTCTTTGCATATCTATGCACTCCAAAAAAGTTTTTTTAGGAACACATAGGAATACTGTTGCTAACTTATAAAAGGATACTGTGCTGTGTGTGTAATGGCTGTTGAGATTCACTTTTTCCCCCAAATGATATTATTTAGATTCAACTTTGAGTACCAAAACTGACACTCGACAGTGTCTATGTGTGCACGTTGTGTGTATGCTTGTATAAACAAATGAGTTTGCCTATTTAGATATATAAATGGTTAAGCTCAATCCCTATGTTTTGCTATCTGATTTCTTATGTGTATCGTTCAATAAAACTGTTAGAAAACTGGCTTTTCACTTAAGAAATGTGATATACTTTTGATCTAATTTCTGTTCAAATTTAGCTACATATTAATATCAGTTTAAAAAGTAGTTTTTGAAATAAAAAAGCTTGTTAGTTTCCCATTTTTATTAACATTATTTTTTTTGGGGATACTCTCTTTTTATTAACAGCAAGAGTTAATTCCAATTATTACCATATGAGTGTGATAAAGCTGTTAATTAGCCCTCTGTCTTACTAACATTAATTTGGCATCATACATACTAATAAACAGAATAAATATTCACTTGCTAGGCCATAATACTCAGGCTTTTATTGATTATAATCACCAGATACATTGAAGGACATTATTTGACTTATGGTTTATATAAATTCAAGCAATACAAATATGTTAAATTGAATTTTAATACATACAAAAATTAAAACTAATTTCTTATTAATTAACAAATAGTGCAGCATTTTGTTTCTATGAGGGCATACTGGTGACGTGTTCTAAGCATAATATCTGAGTAATAAATGAGACATTTCTGTCATTACCTTTTTAGTCTCATGAGGATAATAGGCTATAATCATCATTAAAATGAAATATATCTATTTCTTAGAAGAGGAAGAATGAAATAAGAAGTGAATATGAAGAATAATAAGGAGTGAAATACAGAATTCACAGATGGGAAAACGATATATTTTAATCTGCCCTTGACATAATGGATCCTGAACAAGGGCCTTAGCATCATAGAAAATTTATTTATTCCTAGGAGTAACATTTTCAAGGCTGGTTGGAGATGGAAATATTTGTATTTGTTGGGAAATAGTGCTCCTTAGAAGATTTTTTTTACTTCTAAGTGCACCTGCAGAAGATGAAAACATATTTACCCCTGTGGGAGTTTGTCTGGAATATTATAATTCACGAAGAAATGCCTGAATGAAGCATAGTTTATTTCACACACCTTCATTTTTATATTAAATTTGAAGTGGAAAAAAAGCTCTTCATAATTAAACACATGTCTGGCTTCATTTTGTCGGTACAACCTTTCTATTTCCAAGTGAACAAAAAAGTCTAAAATTGCTATAAAAGAAAGTATTTTAATCTTTTCTTGAATTCGTTCAAATCTGCATCAGCAAGGAGGCAAGACTCCTATTTATGTGTGCTCTTTTAAGAAATTCTTATTAAGCTCTTCCTAAAAATTCATATCAAATAGTTTACTTAAGAAGAAAGATAAGAAATTCTACTGGGTTTGGTAAAGCTTTTCCTAAGCAGATTTTTCCTTCCACCATTTTTGTATATTGTTAATAATTAGTTCTTTTAACCAGCGGGAAAACTATTAAAATATGTTTCTTTGAATCATGGTCCAATTTTCTTCAAACACACAGAGATTATTCCAATATATGTGATTTGAAGTGTAGCCAGAGACCTGGTTTCTAATGTATTTGGGTTGTCTAAGAGTCTAATTTATTTCATTGGAGTCAAGTCTTTAAATTACAGCCCCTTTTTAGAATGAAGATAACATGTGGCATAATAATGCATTAATTACCATTTTGTCATTTTAACCTATGGTCACTTTTTATAACAATCTATTTTAACTCCTGGATGGCAGCTCTGGATAACTTGACATGAATCATGGAAGGAAGCTCTGTTCTGGATGCTGAAGCAAGACAAAGGATCAGATTGACAAATCAGACTTATAAGAAGAAGATTTAAGTGACCGTACGGAATAGAATGAGCAAGGAGAGGTCTGGGACCAAGAGCGCAGCCTGGTTCTTCCTTGCCTCATTAGAATGCTCTTTGACTCAGATTTACACAAGAAAATTCTAAGTCATTATGTGGCTATATTATTTACACAGGAGGGAGCCATTTCAGCCTGAAGCATCTTTATTTTACACTCAGATTAATTCCATAGTTGGTGTGACATGTTTAGTAAATCCATGCCCCATAAACTCATAATTTCCAGGTTTGTTTAAAATAAGCAACCCTAGACAGACTAGGTATGCCCTGTTAAACAAATTACGTACCTAAGGACCCCCTGGCTAATAAATACTACTAGTGAGTTTTCAGGGCAGTCTGTCTTTGAAGGCTTACAAGGAGAGTTGAAGGGCCTCCCTCTTTCTTTGGAGCATCTGCCCTTATAAAAGGGAGAATGGATGGAATGTCCATTGCTCATCATTTTCTCCCAAACATTATCAGATGGAGAAGAGAACCAGGAGAAGTAATAGAAGTCGGTGATAAAAAGAAATAGGTTGCCCAGCAGATAAAACACCAAAATGAGAGATAAGGATTTGGGAAAGAAAAGGAAGTCACGAAAGTATCTGCCTATTTCACAAATCTATCTAAATCTACCCCAATATCTGTATAAAAATACTTAAGATACTATCACTTCTCTGTGAAGAAATTTTTCAGTGTTATGTTTTGTTTTCATTATTGAAATAGCCCCATTTTGCTGTGTTGTTTTCTCGGGAAAAGTTACTTAGGATTTCATATTCTCTACCAGGGTACTAAAAAATATAATAGAGATGCTGTGCCCATTAATAAATTTTATTACATTTGCCAGGGTAGTAGCCACCAAAACCATTGAGAACATCCTGATATCACTTCCTTGAGGATAATATATATTGATTCTAATTCTTTAGAAAATAATTCAAAACAATTAAACACAAAATGATACAGTTATAAAATACAAATTACACCTAAGTTAACATACTTTGCGTGGGTGGGTATCCTACGTGGTATCAAACTCTTATCACAGTAAAATTAAAGCAAAGTAGAAAGAGCATCGTTGAGTATATCATGATTCTTAAATTTCCCCTAAGAACAAAACTATGATGTCTAAAAGAGAAGATACAGTTTTCATATGATTGGCCTGTATAAATAGACTATCTAAATAAATTTTCAGCATGACCCAAATAATTGTCTGAAATAGATGCCAAATAGAAATCATCTCTCTTTCTCAATATTGTATCTGAAATGTATTGTTAAATGTCAGGAAATTGGACAAATCTCTATTGGAGATCCTGAAAGCAGGAACCAGAAGAAATACTTTTTATTAGTAACTGGTCCACAATATGATAATGTATGTTTCATGTATTCAGTAGATGACATTAAGCAATGAATGTCTTACCATTCCCCATTAAGAGTTAAACAGTCTTGTATTTGTGATAGGAATTACGTTGGATTCAGTTGTGAAGAAATTGAAGAATGTATAAAAATAAAACTACAATTCAGATAGCATCCTTGGACTATTACATCTCAGGGGTGTACATAATTTTTCACATAGGTCTAATATTTTTATGTAAACTATTTCTAAATCTTTCCTTCTCATGATAGTCTATCAGACTGCAACTGGCCACATATTCTTTCCTAATCTAATTATTTCCCATAAACTGGATAATTGCTGAAAAATCTGATCTTATTATAATCCAGAAAAATAAAATCTATGGTTCAATCTCATATGCCAAGTGCTGAAATACAAGGTCAGTAAGCAAGAGGAGGGGTCAACATTTTGTGAAAGGATTTAAAAATTATGATAGAAATAAAACATATCTCAGATTTAAAATGCCACCATTCTTTATGGATGAAAGTAAAGTGGGAGTAATACCCTTATAATTACTTTAATCATATTTTATTTGGTAAGACTATTTGATAATAGTTTGAGCAGATAGCCAAACATGCCTCAGTAATTGACATTGATGAATAATAATGGTGAAGAAGGGAATAGTGAAAGCATAATAAGTAATTCACATCAAAAATAGATAGGTAGAATTAATAATAAATTTATAATGGTAATGACAGGAGTTCTTATAAAGTCCTACTTCTCAGGTTAAAAATAAGTAAGTGCTGAGATTTCTGGGAAGATGGCTGAGTAGGAGGACCAGTAATACAATAATAGTAGGGAACTTTAACATCCCACTTACCTCAATGAATACATCATTCAGACCAAGAATCAACAAAAAATATGGCTTTGAATGACATACTGGACCTGATAACAAATATATTCAGACCATTCCATCCCCAAACAAGAGAATATACATTCTTTACAAGTGCACATGGAAAATTCTCCAGAATGGATCATATACTAGGCCATAAAACAAATCATAAGACATTCAAAAGGATTGAAATTATATCATACATCCTTATCAACCACATTGGCATGAAACTAGAAATCAATCACAAGAAAAAATGTGGAAAGGACACAATACACGGAGGTTAAACAACATGCTACTAAACAATGGATGGATCAACCATGAAATCAAAGAGGAAATAAAAAAGAAAACATATGGAAAGAAACGAAAATGAATTACATCAATCCAAAATTTGGGGGACGCAGAAAAAGCTGTTCTAATGGGAAGATTGTAGCAATACAAGTCTACATCAAAAAGCAAGAACAATCTCAAATAAACAACATAGTCTTCTAACTAAAGAAGCTATAAAAAGAAGACTAAACCAAGCCCAAAGGCAGGAGAAGAAAGGAAATCATAAAAACTAGAGCAGAAATAATTGAAATAGGGATCAAAACAAACAAAAACAGTAGAAACATGAAATTACTGAAATTGAAACAGAAAGAAATAAGAAAGTTGAACACACCAATAACCAGACATTGAATCAGTAATAACACTCCCAACAAACAAAATTCCAGGACTAGATGGCTTCACAGATGGATTCTGTAAAAAATTTAAAGGATACTTAATACCTATTCTCCTCAAGCTATTCCAAAACATAGAAGAGGAAGGAAAACTTCCAAATTTACTCTACAAGGCCAGCATCACCCTGATATAAAACCAGATGAAGACACTACAAAAGAAGAAAGCTAATGTCTCTGATGAGCATAGATGCAAAAATCCTCAACAAAATATTAGCAAACCAAATCCAACAGTATATAAAAAAATCATTTACCACAATCAAATGGTGATAAATCACATTAACAAGAAAAAAGATTAAAAAAAAACCGTATGATTATCTCAATAGATGCAGAAAAAGAATTTGACAAAGTAGAATATCCATCAATGAAAAAAAAATAGTGAATAAAAATCTCAACAGAGTAGATTTAGGGGAAACATACCTGAATGCAGTAAAAGCCATATATGAAAAACCCACAGCTAACATCATACTTAACGATGAAAAACTGGGAACTTTTTCTTTAAGATCTGGAATAAGACAAGGATGTCCAATCTCCTCACTTTTATTTAATATAGTACTAGAAGTCCTAGCCACAGCATCAGACAAGAAAAAGAAATAAAAGACATCCAAATTGGTAAAGAAAAAGTAAAACTTTCACTATTTGCAGATGACATGATACTACATATGGAATATCTTAAAGACTCCACCTAAAAGTGACTAGAACTGACAGATGAATTCAATAAAGTCACAGGATACAAAATACAGAAATCTGTTGCATTTCCATACACTAATAAAGAAGTAGCAGAAAGAGAGGTTAAGAAAACAATCCCATCTACAATTGCACCAAAAATAATAAAATACCTAGTAACAAACTTAGCCACGGAGGCCAAAGACCTACTCTGAAAACTATAAAACACTGATAAAAGAAACTGAAAATGACAGAAACATATGGAAAAATATTCCATGATCCTGGATAGGAAGAACAAATATTGTTAAAATATCCATACTACCCAAAGCAAACTACAGATTTAATGCAATCTCTATTAAAATGCCACCAGCATTTTTCACAGAGCTAGAATAAATAATCCTAAAATTTGCATGGAATTACAAAGACCCCAAATAACCAAAACAAACTTGAAAAAGAAGAACAAAGCTGGAGTGAACACAATTCCAGATTTCAAAATATAATACAAAGCTGTAGTAATCAAAACAGGATGGCACTGGCACAAAAACAGACACATAGATCAACAGAACAGAATACAGTCCAGAAATAAACCCACATTTATATTGTCAGTCAATATATGACAAAAGAGGCAAGAATATACACTGGGCAATAAACAATCTTTTCAATAAATGGTTTTGGGAAAACTAGACAGCTATAAGCAAAAGAATGAAACTGGACCACTTTCTTAAACCATACACAAAAATAAACTCAAAGTAAATTAGAGACCTAAATGTGAGACCTGAAACCATAAATTTCCTAAAACAAAACATAAGCAATAATTTTCATGATATTGGTCATAGAAATGGCCAATATTTTTCTAGATATATCTCCTCTAGCAAGAGAAACAAAAGCAAAATGAAACTATTAGGACTACATCGCATTAAAAAACTTTTGCACAGGGAAGGAAACCATCAACAAAGCAAAAAGGCAATCTACTGAATGGGAGAAGATATTTGCAAATGATAAATCTGATAAGGGTAAAGACTTTGTACAAGTCAACATACACAAACAAAAACACAAATAATCCAATTAAAAATGGGCAGTTTATAGGATGGAGCCTCATTTCAGATTCTGCACTGACAGCATGGAAACTGCTTGGGATTCTCTCTCTCTGCCCTGCGCGCTCTCTCTCTCTCTCTCTCTCTCTCTCAAAATAAACATTTAAAAAATAAGTCAAGGGGCGCCTGGGTGGCTCAGTTGGTTAAGCGTCCGACTTCAGCTCAGGTCACGATCTTGTGGTCCGTGAGTTCGAGCCCCGCGTCGGGCTCTGGGCTGACAGCTCAGAGCCTGGAGCCTGCTTCCGATTCTGTGTCTCCCTCTCTCTCTGCCCCTCCCCCGTTCATGCTCTGTCTCTCTCTGTCTCAAAAATAAATAAATGTTAAAAAAAAAATTAAAAAATAAGTCAATATCCTAGTCAATATCCTTTATTTTTATTTCAGGTTTTTATCTAAATTCTAGTTGATTAATATCCCAGATGTAATTTGATAACATTTTTTTAATTTTTAAGTTTCTTTATTTGAGAGAGAAAAAATGAGTGGGGAGGGATAGAGAGAGTGGGAGAGAGAAAAGCCCAATTAAGCTCTGCACCATCAGTGGAGAGCCCAATTAAGCTCTGCACCGTCAGTGGAGAGCCCAATGCATGGCTCAAACTCAGGAACCTCAAGATCGTGATCTGAGCTGAAGTTGGGCACTCACCCTCTGACCACCCAGGCACCCATCCCAGGTGTAATTTTAAATGGAAAATAAAAAGCAGATCAAAATCCATTTATAAGTTTATTTTAAAAAATAACAGAATCTTTTAAGTCAAAATGGAAAGGGAGAAATTGGTTGGAAGAATTATTATCTAGATCTTTATGTGACAAATTGTAAAAAGCTACTATATTATTTTAATGTGTTTCCAGTATAAAACTACTATAAATTTCAATATATTTTAAATGAAAATAATATATAAAAGATCTGTGTGAATTATATAGATTTATACATCAAATCATAACAAAAATAAAAAAAGAATATTACTCTGGATTCTATTTTATTTTTTTTTGTAATTTTTCAATGTTTATTTTTGAGAGAGAGAATGAGAGAGAGCATGAGCAAGGGAGGGGCAGAGAGAGAGGGAGACACAGAACTGGAAGTGGCCTCCACGTTCCACGTTGTCAGCACAGAGCCCAATGTAGGGCTCGAACTCACGAACTGTGAGATCATGACCTGAGCCAAAGACAGAGGCTTTACCAACTGAGTCACCCAGGCCCCCCATGGATTCTATTTTAATGAATTCTCATGTAAAAGCATGTAGATATATAATTTCATGTCCAAACTTTAGAAATTTTTAGGCTTGTATATATCTGATAAATTATCTTCAATAACTTTTTGTCACTTAATTCAGTCATATAATGGACTCTTTTGGAACGTTGTAAATTTATTTCTTTATTACTGTGTTTCATGTTGGTTTTGGTTACAATGTAAGATTAGAGGAATTAGAATATTTAACTAGTGTAATGGTGAATTTTATACATCAACTTGGAGGATATTTTTGGATGAAATTAGCATTTAAATCCATGAGCTTTTTTTAAGGCAGATTACTGTCCATAATGTGAGTAGGCCTCATTCAATTAGTTGAAGACCTTAATAGAAAACAAACAAACAAACAAACAAACAAAACCTCCCTGAGCAAGTGAGACTCCCCTAGCAGACTTCTTTAGGACAGAAACTGTGCCATCAATTCTCCTGGGCCTCTAGGTTGCAGGCCCATTTTACAGATTTGGACTTGCCAGCCTCCAAAATCAAATGAGCCAATTACTTACATAAATTTCTTTGTATATATTCATATATACATTTCCTGTTGGTTCTCTAGTTTCTCTGGAGAAACTGATGAATACATCTAGTTTAAAATTGAGTTATTAAGCTATTTGATAAAGTTAGGAAATTATCACAGTGATTTTCATACAATTATCTTACATCTCATTCTGGTCTCATTTTTTGTATGAATATTGTATTCCAAACAGCTATTCCTACATAACTAAATTAGGATTTAGTGCAAGGATATTCTAATGTTCTTTCATTTGTCATGGGGATGCTCCTCAATAAAATTATATCTAATATGCATGTGTTTGTCTAGAGTCAAATAAAAGGAGACAATATCAGGGAATTAAAAATATCTCAAATATTACTTTTAGCCTTCTCCTTTATTACCTTTCCCTAAGACTGGACATAGGTCTCTTAATGAAATTATTAAAGCTGTTAACTCAATTAAAAAGTATATTTTTAATGTGAATAGCATTTGTCCATATGGTCTCACAAGTTCATTTATTAAATAAAATTGTAAATTATATTTGTATAACTTCATGAGTCTCATTATAAACTAAACCTGATGAACTCATAAGGGACCAGAATATTGGTCTCCAGTGATAGTCTTTTTTTTTTTTTTTTTTTTTTTTTAACGTTTTTATTTATTTTTGAGACAGAGAGAGACAGAGCATGAACAGGGGAGGGGCAGAGAGAGAGGGAGACACAGAATCGGAAGCAGGCTCCAGGCTCTGAGCCATCGGCCCAGAGCCCGACGCGGGGCTCGAACTCACGTACCGTGAGATCGTGACCTGAGCTGAAGTCGGACGCTTAACCGACTGAGCCACCCAGGCGCCCCCAGTGATAGTCTTTGAAGGCAAATAACATGACAAATCAATACATATTAATCAATCAATTAATTAAAAATGAAACATCCCAGGGCGCCTGGGTGGCTCGGCCGGTTAAGCGTCGGACTTCGGCTCAGGTTATGATCTCACGGTCCGTGAGTTCGAGCCCCGCGTCGGGCTCTGTGCTGACCGCTCAGAGCCTGGAGCCTGTTTCAGATTCAGTGTCTCCTCCTCTCTCTGTCCCTCCCCTGTTCATGCTCTGTCTCTCTCTGTCTCAAAAAGAAATAAACGTTTAAAAAACAAAAAAGAAGCATCCCTTGGGGCACCTGGGTGGCTCAGTAGGTTAAGCAACAGACCCAGTTTCAGCTCAGGTCATGATCTTGCAGTTTTGTGAGTTCAAGCCCAGCATTGGGCTCTCTGCTGGCAGCAAGGAGCCTGCTTGGGATTCTGTCTCCCTCTCTCTCTGCCCCTCCCGCACTTGCACTTTCTCTATCTCCCTCAGAATAAATAAATAAACTTAAAAAAAAAGGAAACATCCCTTTGTCTTATAAGTAGAACTAATGGTATATCAGGAACTCTGACACTATATATATGCAACATATATATATATGTATGGAAACTGCAACATATATATATATATATATATGTATATATATATATATCAAACTGTTCAAAAACTCTGAGAGTGGTACTCAGCAATTTCTGTTTTTAAAAGCCTTCCGAGTGATTCTGATACATGTTAAAATTAAAAAACATTGGCTAGTACAATCATTAAAAATAAAACAATGAGCTATCTGAGAAGTGGTGATTGAACATAAATGGAATTATAAAAAATAATCAATTCATCCAATAGAAGGCAAGAAAAGATAAAAAGAGGGAACATGAAAAGATACAGATACAAAACATTTAATAGAGGATAGGTTTAAACATTATCATTTTGATAATGAATTCAAAGTAAATTACCTAAATGTTCTAATTATAAGACAGAGTTTGTGAAACTGGATAAAATGGCAACATTCAATTAAATGGTGCCTGGAAGAATAGTACTATTAAAATGAGCATAAATATTTATTTATTATAATATATAGTATATAAATATAAGATATATATTTTGAAATATAAGAAGTGTATGTGGGTTAAAAGCAAAAAGGATGGGAAAAAAAGATGTACTGCAAAATGCCACCTGTAGTGACTAAATTAACATCAGATAAGGTAGATTTCAGAACAATGAATACTATAATGAGTAAAGAAGGACATTACATATTTATGGTGTCAATTAACTAAGAAAACAACAGTTTTAAATGTGTATGCACTTAGTAAAGAACTTCAAAATACTTGAAGCAACAATTTGTAAGCCAGATGAAGAAATAGACAAAACCATGAGCAGAACTGGAGAGTTCACCATTCTTCTTTCAATATTAAATACGTAGATAGGAAATCAGAAAGCATATAAACTACTTGATCAGTGCTACCCAACACCTTGACCTAATTTGTATTGGACCTACATGACTGAGGAGGGAAATACACATTTTTTTCCAGTACACCTAAGACATTCACTAAATTAGAATCCTTGGCCATAAAAATATGCTAAATAAATTTTTAAGGACTGTTACCATACAAAGTATATTCTCTGACTGTAGTGAAATTTAACTTAATATAACTGGAGGATATCTGGAAAGCTTTCCAACTATTTGGAGACTAAACAACGCGCTTCTAAATAACCTAAGGTAAAAAGAAATCTGAAACAAAATTTGGAAACATTTTGAACTTAAAAATAAGAGCCTAACACATCAAAATTTGGAAGAAACAACAAAAACAGTGCTTACCAGGAAATGAATATCATAAGATACTTTTATTGGAGAAGAAGAAAGTTTTTGAATCAATTATCTGAGCTTCTACGTTAAGAAACTGGGGTGGGGTTGGGGGGAAAGTGCAGATAATACATTGCAGAAGTTCTTGGAAAAAAAATTGCTCATAAATTTAGATCACAAGACAACATCCTTCCTTTTGTCCCTTTGAACCTTTTCTGTTATTCTTCTCTCAAACATAAGCAAATGCATATCAAAACATACAAAACCTCTGGTTTTTGCAAATAAAATTTTAGATTCTAAAACTTATTTCTAATAAGACATAGCGAGCAAATTTTGGATTTAGAAAAGAAAAAAATCTGTTTTCTTCATTTATGTCATTTCAATATAACAAAACTAAATCTCAATGCACTTCACATGTTCCTGGGTGATGTATAAAAGGGTCAAGTAATGAGGAAGTATTAGAAGAAAAGCACACTGACAGATATCTCAAGATAAATTCTTAACTTGCAAAATACCATATTTTTAAATGCATTTTGAAATGGTATGGCCTGAGCTACACATTATACCAATGATTCACATATAAACTAAATACATAATGTCTTTTTAAAAAATCTCATGCAAGTGCTAAACAGTATCTCTGCCATCATTTACTTGTACCTAAAAGGTTTTGACCCAGGAGAGGATTTTACATTTAACCCTATATAACTTCATCTTTTTTAGGTTTACCTCATTGCTAATGGTTTTAGTGTTTATCACAAATTCTGACTCTGACACTGTTAGGGCTGCTGTAACAAAGTACCAAAACTGGGTGTCTCAAACAACAGAAAGTTATTGTCTCAGATTTGGAGGCTGGAAGTTCCAGATCAAAGTTTGAGTAAGATTGGTTCCTTACTGAGGGCTGTGAGGGAGAATGTGTCCCATGCCTCTGGTACTTGGCTGGCAATCTTTGGTTTCTGGTTCATCACTCTCATCTCTGCCTTCAGTGTCACATGGTCGTCTCCCATGTGTTTGTCCACATTTCTTCTTTTTATAAGGACACCAGCCATACTGGATAAAGGGCCAGGCTACTCCAGTATGACCTCATCTTAACTACTCACATCTGCTAGGATGCTGCTTCCAAATAAGGTCACATTCTGAGGTACTGAGGGTTAAGACCTCATCTGAGTGTTAGTGGGACAGAATTCAACCCATAAGAGAAAACAAACATACTTCTTTTTCTTACATCTTCCTTTTATTTTATTATATAATACCTTTTTGATGGCCTTCCATTGCAATTTGAATAAAACCCAGCACACCAAAAACCCTGTATCATTTTACCCCTGCCAATATCTCCACTCTTTGTTCTTCATGTTCCATTTATACTTTCTCTTAAATTTTTCTGACCTGGTGATCCTGGCAGCAGAAAAGCTTTACATTCCTATTTTCTCTGTTTAAAATACTCTGCCCTATGCAGGCATCTCCTTATTCACTTAGCTAAAACTACCTATCTTCTAGACACATCATAAATTATTGCTAGCTCATGCAAACATTTCCTATATCTAAACCCTAGTCCAAGTTAGCCTTTTCTTTTAATTTTCTCCTTCTCTCTCTCTCTCTCTTTCTCACTCTCTTTTTAAATTTTATGTTAAGAGTGAGAGAAAGTGTGAGTGTGAGGGGCAGGGAGAGAGAGAGAATCTTCAGTAAGTTCCATGCCCAGCACAGAGCCTGAGGCAGGGCTCGATCCCACGACTATGAGATCATGACCTGAGCTGAAATCAAGAGTTGGATGCGTAACTGACTGAGACACCCAGGCACCCCTGAGTTAGCATTTTCATATGTATGGTGCAGTATATACTTTTGTGAGCATAAGACACACTTGAAATTGTGTATATTATGTCTTCTGCTGATTGTAAGTTGCATGAGAGCAAGAAACATGCCTGTTTGCTCATAAGCCTATTCACAATGCATGGTAACAATGAATTTGCCACTTGGTTAATGCTCAAAAATCAATTGCATGTATATGACAGGAGTCATATAGTCCAATAAACAGCCTACAGTGAGCTTGTTCAACCGGCTGCCAATCTACAAAATGGTATAATCATCACATTCATATTTCTTCCTTATGTCTAATAAACGCCATTAGACTTTAACAAATAATTTATGGCATCTGGATTCAACTAACATTAAGGATTGTCTGTGCCTTACAAATTTCTCTGCTCTACCAGAATCACAATTCTTAAAGAAAAAAAAAAAAAAAAAAAAAGAAAGCAAGTATATTTAAGCCTAACATAGCTTGTTTGAAGTCAACCAATACTGACTCCTGGTGATTACTGTTTTTGTTTCAAATGCCCCTAAATCAGAACATAATAAATATTTGAGAAATGTATGTCTCACCCATGTTAAATTAGCCATTCTTTATTTTACAGAATGCATTTAGGTCTGTTTTTGAAAACTAGTGCTGTGCATTTCAAATCGTTTTTTAAGGAAGATTCAAGCATTACAAAAAATAGTTTGAAGGTAATTATAAGTTAACACCATTCCTGCAAGGTCAGGAGATTTTAATTTCAGAACAATTAGCTTCCATCATAAAATAATGTTCTAAACAATAATTTACCTATGTTAAGCATTATGTTGTTTTTTATGTAAATTAGTCTTAAGTTCCCTTTCAAAATAAAAGCTTTGTAAGAGTAGGGACCCTAGGTTATATTTTCATGTTGCCTCCAGGACTGGCACATGCTGAGTGTAAAGAAGGCTCTGCATAACACCCCTCTAGCCGCATGTCCTATAACTCTATCATTTTTCCATCTGCTCCAGGCACACTGGATTCTCCTGCCACCCCTTGTATGTAATAAGCAAGATCCTCCCTGGGGGACGCTGCCCTTACTCTTCCCTCTGCCCAGCACAACCCTCCCCCAAAAGTGCATGTGGTTTGTAGGTATCTATCCAACGATGCTATCAGAGCGACCTCCCAGATGACTTTCTCTAAAACTGCTTGATATTTATCCGCCTTGTTTTTATCCGTAATGGTTTTCACCATGTAGCATATGGTATGTTTATTATCTGTTCACTCTGTATTTCTCCAGACCAGAATGAAAACACCATGAAATCAGGAGAGTTTGCTGTTTTGTTTCTGTTCCATCCTCAGTACCTAGAACAGTGAATGGCTTGCCATAGTAGGCACTCAATGAACACTTGTTGAATAAATGAGTGAATTATAAAAGACTAAATACATATATTACTAAATACTAAATACATATATTACTAAATACATAAATTACATATAAATACATAAATACATATATTACTAAATAATAATACAAGGTTTGTAGTATAGGTCCAAAGTAGCAAAACATAAAAATATGGTTTTATTGCTTGTATTTCTTTTGCCAATATTAGCTGCATATTATCAATGCAAGTAACTTGTCACTAGGATACTCCAGTACAAAATATGACACACAACTTGTGATTCCTCACCAGAAGTCTATGCTGATTTCTAATCTTAGTCTCCGATCATTTCCTGGACTACATCAGAATGGTCATAAGTAGCTCAAAATAACTCTGATTAAATCTCTTTCAAGAAATGACCAAATCTTGATACTGACAGTAACACACACCTTCTACACAACCCAGTTTAGTATTATCTGTATAACTATTAGCAAGGAAAATGTAATTGGATTCATTTTACTAATATAACATGGCCTCAGAAATTTAGAAAGACGATGGTAGAAATGTTAGTGGTCAAACCAAAATGGCTTTCTTTGGAAGCTTTAAGTTACCATATTTTCCCACCCATAAATAGATTTTATATTATATATACAGAATATATCAATATATTGACCTTCAATAATATTGACCATCTCTTTGCCATTATATAGCTTCAATAATATTGAACATCTGTCATTATATAGCTGCAAAAATCTTGTTGAATTTTTATGTGGACTCTTTCATTTTAAAATGATTTTAGTAATGCCACATAGAAATAGCTCAAATCAAGAAAAACTACTTTCTCTTCATTTACTTTCCCTTTTGTTTTTTTTTTATTAAATAAGACTCATAAGACATCAAGAAAATATGATGTCTATGATGCAGAAATGAAAACGCTATTAAAGATATCATTACAGCTTTTTGTGCATTAAAAACATTTGTGGACATAAAAATTTGATAGCTTAAGTGTAAATGAATCAGAACAGCTGAAATTAGATTGTTCTTCCAGTGTTTAGTAATAAAAGGATGCAATAATAGATAAAATACTTACTCATGATTTGAGTAGGTATTCCATTATAATTGGAAACATAAATAGGATTTTAAAGTCTGCTTTTCAGCAGAAGATAGATTGCCAAATAAGTCTTTTCTGAGTGTGTTTTTCTTTTCTGGATCCAAAGTAATATATTCTACAAGTTTTCTCATAAAATATCATCCAGTTTGAAACAAGATACAGGAAATCACCTGCATAAGAAATCACTTTTCATAGAGTAGTTTTAAGTTGGCCTTAGGAAATTCCTTGTTACTTTATTAAAGTAATAAACACTAAAATTTTAAACATTAGCACATATGTCTCTAAAAAATAATGATGCCTCCAAGAGAAAACTGTATTTGATAGTTAGCTGTCATACTCCAATTTCAGGCAATATTTAACATGAGGAAATTATCTCCATTCATTACAGAGGAAGTTTTAAATCACAGCAAATATTAATTATATCATGTGCATTTAGTCCTTTTAAAATTGTCAGTAATAATTGTATTTGAGGTATTAATTAATATTTTAGGCCTATATATTCTTACCAGTCCATTTACTTTACAAAAATAAATTTTCATTTTGTCTGTTTCTTGTTATGATTGAAAATAACACTGAAAGTTTTACTGTGTGTAATCAAGGAAAATGTTCATCAAGCAATCAGAATTCAAAGAACATCATTCTTCACTCCCCAAAACCCCTTCCCAGAAGAATATTCTGTATTTCTCACTGACAATTGCTTAGCTATCGAATCAATTGCTTTAATGCATCTGATATCAGTATCAAATTGATATTTACTATAAAGTATAAGAAGATTAAAACAGAATGTTTCATTGCCAGTTGTTAATAATTAGAGTGTCAAAGTCTTGAAATTTATAAGGCACATGTCTAGCCAAAGTCCAAGTGTTATTTCCATTTGTGTATATAGCTTTCCTTTCTCTTAACCCTATAAGTTTGGTAAGTATATCGTTAGAAAGAGAAAAACTAAGTGGAGATTCAAGAACTAAACATATTTCTGGGATGCCTGGGTGGCTCTGTCGGTTAAGTGTCTGACTTCGGCTCAAGTCATGATCCCTACTTCAACTCAGGTCATGATCTTGTGGTCCATGAGTTTGAGCCCCGCATTGGGCTCTGTGCTAACAGCTCACAGCCTGGAGCCTGCTTTGGATTCTTTGTCTCCCTCTCTCTCTGTTCTTCCCCCACTCGTGCTCTCTCACTCAAAAATAAATACACATATTTTATTTGTTCTCTCCTTTACCCCAGTTGTTAAGTTACTACCTGTGCTTTAATTTAAACTAGATCTGGATGGAATCCAAGCTCTTCCTTTTATTTACCAATAAAATCTTGAACTCTAGCTGAAATATGTCTCATATATTTGCTGCCCAAAGAAAACTGTGCCCCCCGCTTCCTGCTCTTTTGTTTTCCTGGATTGACATTATTGAAGAAGAGACCCATTTCTAGTCATTTCTTTAAATCTCAAGTTTCTTTTCCACTCCAAACCTTTGGTTACCAAAGGAAGACATAGAAAGTAGAAAGTTTTAAAAAATGTAATGCTGGCCAAAATAGGAAACATAGAGAAAGAATAATTTTGATTCAAAAATTATTAAATTAGTACTTGCTATACTTCCTGTGGATTATTAAATTATAAATTGTTAACACTTAAGGGATTCAGAAATACTTTTAACTTTTTAATTTTTGCAAAAGGTCAAGAAACCAAAAAGTTATTTGTTTATTATTTCCTCATTGTTGTCTTTCAAAAATAATGTAAAGTTAAATAATTTAAATGCGTGCTACATGTGTGCTATGGCCGAATGTTTGTTCACCCTCAAAATTAATGCTGAGATACTAATGCACAACATGATAGTATTTGGAGGCGAGGCCTTTGGGAGGTTATCAGGGCCCTCATTCATGGGTTTAGTGCTTTTACAAAAAGATCTCACAGATCTCCCTAGCCCCTTCTACCACGTGAGAATATAAGAAGTCTGCAACCCAGAAGGCTCTTACTCAATCCTGCTGGAACCCTCATCTTGGACTTCCAACCTGTAAAACTATGAGAAGTAAATTTCTGGTGTCTATAAGCCACTCAGTCTATGGTATTTTGCTATTGTAGCCCAAATGGACTAAGACAATGTGTGATACTGCTCTAGTGATCAAATATAATATATATATGCATATGTATATACATGTATATATATATATATATATATACATATATATATATATAACTAATTATATAAATATTATTATTACTGTTTTGGATATGATTATGATAATGATTACTTATAATTATATATATAGATAGATATTGATATTGATATCCTTTAACAGGAGGCTATCATGATCAGCTTTGAGTAAAAATAAAATGGGGTAATGAAAACTTACTAACACTTACTTCACACATTATTTTCTTTAAATAAGCTAGAGGGGAGGTGGGTGAGGGGATGGGCTAAATGGGTAATGGGCATTACTTGCTGGGATGAACACTGGGTGTTATAGGTAAGTGATGAATCACTAAATTCTACTCCTGAAACCAATATTACACTATATGTTAATTAACTTGGATTTAAATAAAATTAAAAAAAATAATAAACTGCTCTAGCCATAAACTGTACCACATTTCCATATCTGACAACAAATTTGGTGTCTCCACTGTCGTTGTCATTGACCGTCTTTGTCAGGTGCTCTTTGCCCTTGGGATCTGATATTCTCTGACTCTAAGTGCTTTGGTCAGACTCCAGTTTTCCTTACCTCAAAGGTAGTGGACATTCCAGGTTCTCCGTGATTTCCTTTAGAGCTGAATAGGTCAGAGTGGAGGCCAGGAAACTGGCTAGGAGTCTGCTGCAATAAGGTAATAAATGACGAAGAGTAGAATTGAGTCAATGATAGGGATCAAAGAGGAGTTATCAAATGCTGTCAGCCACCCCCTGACACACACACATACACACACACACACAGCATTGCTGAGTCTTCAAGGGGTTAAGTCATCTCAACTGAGTGGCCACAGAGAACTAGAATCAAAAGAACATGCCACCACCTTGCTGGCCTACTGTTTGCCAACATTCTTAGGTATACTGGTAAGCTGGTATCCTTAGGAATCAGTAATCCATTGTTGCTTCTAATGACAATAAAACTTTTAGAAAGGGCTCTAGCCTTAAAAATGAGTGAATAAATCCTTTAAGAATAGCTGACCGCCCCAGTTAACATTCTCCTTTCTGATTCTGTCAGAATGGATGAGCCATTCAGAAAACCTGGAAAAAAAAAATTTTTTTAAAGAATAACATATTCAGGGGTGCCTGGGTGGCTCAGATGGTTGAACACCCAGATTTGGCTCAGGTCATAATCTCATGGTTCGTGGGTCCGAGCCCCATGTAGGGTTCAGTGCTGCCAGCTTCATTAAGGAGCTTGGGTGGCTTTTTATTTTGCCGTTGTAATTATAACTGGCTTGCAGTAAAACAGAGTGCTTGCAATGTAGCACGAAGGAGACACCGTCCTAAGGGTCTACGTGGACAGCTATTCAAAAATATGTGAAATAATGGCGATTCTAGTCTTGTCTGCTCCCTGCAGATGATATTAAATGTCTACGCAGTACTTCAGGAGAGCATAATAAGATATAACCCTTTAAACAAATATCTGTGTGAGTGGGTGCTAGACAAGTATGCATTTACAAGTAAAATAAATCTGTCTACCACTTATTTGATACCATTTTCAGGGATATCAAAAGTGATATCATTATTCCACAGATGACTTGTTCTGGGCATTGTATCATTTATGTAAAAGAGATGGCACTTGTCCCTTAATGGCACGTCTGGTAGGTATGGATAGCTTTCAGCCGACAAAAGTTTTACAATAAATTTCAGATGGTCTGCATAAAAAGGACTTGTGTCTCTTGGCAGCTGTAATAGAGGCATCTGCTGCTTTGTTTAAGTCTGCTTTTTCTTTCCTTTCATGTTTTTTTTTGTAATTACCATGGTATGTCTCAGTTAACTAATTATATAAATATTATTATTATTGTTTTGGATATGATTATGATAATGATTACTTAGAATTTGTCCCTCTGGTCTGTAAATCGGTGAATTTGTTGGTTTGATAGTCTGTATTTGTATAGTAAATCTCATGTCAGGCTATCACTCACAGAGCCAAACAAGACTCAGTGTAGGTGGAACAGCATTTTTAACTACTTAGGGTAAGACTTAGGAAGAACTTTTAATACGCTAGTGTTTGCAAAGGAAACTTCAGAGTTTTACCCTCTTATTGTTATATATAAAATTTCATCTCTCAGACACTAAGAAGGACATTCTCTCCATAATATCTGCTTTCTAGGGGTGCCTGGGTGGCTCAGTCAGTTAAGCATCTGACTCTTGATTTTGGCTCAGGTCATGATCTCAAAACTTCAAGAGATCAAGTCCTATGTTGGGCCCCTTGCTGACAGTGTGGAGCCTGCTTGGGATTCTCTCTCTCCCTCTTTCTCTCTGCCCCTCTCCCTCCTCCCTCTTTGTCTCTCTCAAATAAATAAATAAACTTTATAAGAAAATATCTGCATATCTGCTTTCTAGTTGGGTCAATGACTTATTACACAATATTTTGGCTTTGGACTTGTATTACCTGATGTTCAAAATAGTAAACATGTTAATTAAATGCAGAATGCACAAAATGGGTGAGTAGGAAATATATTGTATAACATAATCAAGATCTAGAAATACAGACAGCATCTGGAATGATCGGCATTTTCTATGAAGATAACATTTAACATAAGTGAAAATCAAATTTGAAAAATAAAACATTCAAAATTTACATGATGATTCAGTCATAAATAAAAAGAAGGATGAATGGAAAAGTCCCAGTAGTAGTAGAATGAATTCATGACACGAGTTAATGTGATATAGGCTGCATTTAGGGAAGGAAACTAGAAGGAAGCTAGTTATGATTTCCCAGTATTCAATAATAATTGCTAACATTTACAAAGCATTTCCTAAGTAATAAACACTATACTAAATTCTTTATTTCTGTTATTTTATTTACAATCCACAATTAAGGGGGTTGTATCATAAATGCCTAGCACAACACTTGGCACAGAGTGGGTCTTCATACATTTTCTGATAGACTTAATAAAATTAAATTTCCCTACACAGACAATCAATATTTTGGGATCCAGAGCAGATGTCCTGAAATAATTTAAGAGTTTTTCTGTGGAAGATTAGGTTTATTCTGTATGCTAGTGGTAGGAAGAAAACAGAAAAAAAAATTAAGAAAAAAATTTAATAGCCATTGCTCCCCACAAAATAGAGTGGATAATGTGAGAACTGGTTATTTTACTGTCACTGAGCAAATATACCAACATAATCTGGGTATAAGTTTTCAAGGGTAGTGAAAAAGTATTTTACTCTCCAAATGGTAATATGTGTCCTAGGCATTGAGTTCATTTATAAACTGAAATATCTTGGCTTTAGTTTGCATTCTAGAAAAGAAGAAGATATCTAAAAGCTTTCAAATCTTCTAGGAATAGTTTGATAATATTTTGAGTTTAAGTTAGAACTATTTTTATTTGCAATCATTACATTACAAATCATTTTGGCAAAATAATTCAGTAATAAAGTAAATAAAATAAATTATTTAACACGATAGTGTATATTATTTGTTTATTTATATGAGAATAATTTAAAAGTACAATTCAGGAACTATAATGTAATTTATAATGTAATTCAATTACTAAAAAATTGCTAATTGTATCTAATTAATAGTAGAAGCTATAAATGTGAATCTTTTTGATTTTTATATCGACCATACAGATTTAAGCCAAATTAATACTCTTTGTCCTTCAGGTACACATCACATAAACACAGACACATATAAATCATAAGAATTAACTAATACATTTTATTATATACCTTAGATATTACAAGTTAAATATTTCCATTTCCATAAAATCAGAAGGAACTAAAGACTAAAATGAAGACATGCATTATTGTATACTTGGATATCAAGCACTGTTCTTTTCACTGCCTACGGGAATATTGTCATTTTTTTTTTCTACAAATATATATTAAGCTCTTTGTAACTCTGATAACTTTTGTAAAGGCTGAGGATCTGCAAATAAATAAGACAACAAGTTTAATTCTAGAGATTTCAAAGTCTTCTGAGGATTAGAGACAGGGTGTCCAAAAAGTATTTTGTAAACAATAACCACTATAATGAAAACAGGAATCAGTATATTAGGATGTCCATGGAAGGAATGATTTTCATTGGTTAGTGGGGAATGCAACAGAGTTTGTGAGAAAGAATAAAGGTGACATTTGAGTTTGACCTAAAAAATAAGCAAGGATTTACAAGGGAGATAAATACAAAAGCATAAAAGTGCATAGCTTGTTCCAAAAAATAAAAGAAACATAAATGCCCCAAAAGCACAGGAAACCTGGGGGCACTGTATTTATTAATAGCAAGGTAGTTAGAGTCAAACTGTGAATATACTTATATGTGATGATGACTATGGATTTTAACCTGCAGAGTATTCAATGCAAGAATTAGACTTTTATTTGGAGTAACTCATAATTTAGTCAATTATTTTGAAGGCTGATTGTGGTCATTCTAGAGATAGCTTAGAGTGGAGGAACTGTGGAAACAAGTAAACCCAAAATCAGCACTGTGAGCTAGTTTGGGATTATTTTAAGAGACTGATTATGGCGGTGGCCATATTTTTCTTTAATTTTAAAAATTTTTGTTTAATTTTATTTATTTTGAGAGAGACACAGAGAGAGTTCACAGGAGAATGGCAGAGACAGAGGAAGAGAGAGGATCCCAAGCAGGCTCTGCACTATCAGTGTGGGGCCCAATGCAGAGCTCAAATCCACAAACCATGAGATCCTGACCTGAGCCAAAACCAAGAGTTGGACGCTTAAACCGACTGAGCCACCCAGGTGCCCCAGTGGCTGTATTTTTCAAGTCATGTCCAATAGAGTGTGATGGGTTTAAATCAGTAGTTAATCAGAGATAACATTTCCCAGTGGCATTCCCAGTTAAGTTGGCCATTGAGAAATATCCTTTAAAAGCAATAAGCACTATGCTTTCAAGGTTAGTGTAGAGCACCGAGGGCTGTTTCTGCTCATGCATATTGACCTTAATCTCTCCCTCTTCACACCTAGCTTATATCCTCTACCTGGTCCCAAAGCCCATGCTACATGTTTTAGGTTCTGTTAAAGTAGAGTCTTAGTTTTGGAATCAAATCATGTTCTGGTATTCTACTGCTGAATAACAAGCCACCCCAGTACTTAACAGCATAAAGCAACAACCGAGAAACTGTGTTCACAAGTTTGTGGTTCAGGAGTTTGGGCACGGTACCGTGGGGACAGTTTGTCTGATGGTTGGGACTCAGGTGGAGGAGCTCAAATGACCGGGTATGCCTGGGATGTTGAACTGGATCAGATGTCTTGGACCTTGATTCTGGCTGCCATCTGGATTCCACAGTTCTCTATATCATCATTGTGGGGGCTTGGAATATTCAAGAGAGTCACTTCAGTAATTTGCTTAGTACTTGTGTTAGAATGGATATAAAAGCTAACAGCTACCTGACCTCCTTTTCCTCTGGGTTTTCTCTCTTTCCATGCAGCCTCTCAGTGTGGTCTTCCTCATATTTGGGCTTTTTCATTGCCTAATAGTCTAAAGGGAGTCAAACTTCCTACAAAATAGCTGACTTGACCCAGCAAGGTTTCCAAGGGACCTGTGTGGAAGCCTCAAAATTTCTTATGAGTGAGCCACAGAGGTGCCAGAATGTCATTTCCACTGGATTTTATCAGTCAAACTTACTAAAACTAGTGCTGACAAAGGGAGGAATATTGTCTCTCAATGAAAGGAATAGCAAAGAAGTTTCAGCCATCTTTAATCTACTACGAACTAAACAAAAGTTAAATGCAGAAAAAAAAAAACAAAGGTAAATGAAGAGTCAGGAATGGTTGAGATTTTCAAAATAGATTGATTATCTCATTAATGGACACTGAGCTTCATGCTGGCTTCCGCAGGTTGAGCTTGAGGCCTAGCACCTCCCTTTGGGTAAATGCATAGAGAACAAACACTATCTACCTACATGTTAAGACTGCAAACACCTTCATCATTCTCTTATATAAGACTGAGGATAAAAGAGAATGCAATCCTACCTCATGAGAACCAGTAGGGCATTACTTGATAGATGAAAGAGAAACAATTGTACATAAATTTTATTATAACCCTTTAGAGTTAAGACCAGACTTCTTGCTGATGGTAGTTCCCACCTGGAGAGAGGTTTAGAGATCCCAGTCATGTAGGTCTCTGCAGGATATATAAGCAAATGTCTGTCCCATGCGTGTTGAAAGGCCAGGAGTCTCAGTACCATATGTTAAAATGAGAAACTATTTGTGTGTCTGCTTGAACTCTGAAAGTGGTTGTGGGCCTGGGTGGAAGGAATACTGCTAATGAAGCAACTCTGTGAGAGCATCTCTTAGATTTGCCAGTTTCTGGAAGCTACTGTAGTTGTAAAAGTGAAAAAGGGCCACAGGGCATATGAATCATCTACTTGAAATGAGGAGTGCACTGGAAGCTGATAGACTTGACAGAAAGTAGAGAAAAGAGGCTCACTGCAGGAAAGAGTGGGGGGTGGGATCAAAAGAAATCCAGATTCTAGTCCTTACTTGCTTTTCTGAGTCTTCTTTCCCTATGAAATAAAGGGATCAACCATGATCTCTTAATATTCCTTCTAATTCTGCAAGTCTGTAAGTGATGTAGAGAAATATTACAGACTAATTCCTTGCAAACCTGCATAGAAGGATAACACCAATTCAACATATGTGATATATCCACATAATTGCATGACTTAGTTTGTTTAGTTTATCCTTACCTCATCTCGTCTAAAGTAACCCTAACCTGAGATTTTTGGGAACATTATTTTTTAAAATTCTAACTATTCTTCCCTATCATTTAGACCATGTATCTGAGCATTAAGGGTAAAATTTTAGTCTCTATAAATACACATGAGACTGCATGCTCAAAGGGTATAAGTCTCCAAGACAAGGATTACTTGTCTTTAGCCAAAGGTATATGAGAAATTGTGCTGTTGTCTAATGCCAAAATAAAATACAATGTGTATCCTGTAGAGAAACACAGAATCAGGAAAACATATGTATTAAGTGCCAAATACAAAAATGACTTCCTACTGATAAATGACTATGAAAATATACTTTAATTTATCAACACCAGTATATTTTACTTTCTGTAACAGTTGTGAGAAGCACTATTTCAGTTTTTAAAAATGTTACAGAATAAAATACTTCCTGGTTTTCCACATGCTAACGGTCTTTTTTTTCCTTTTCCAAAATGTTAAATTATTCCCTAAAGGTATATAGAATAGGAATGTTTTGCTCCATGTCAACACATGTTTTACGTGAGTTTCACAGAAGTAAATATTGTCAATATTGAGACAGAAAAAAATAAGCAAGAGAGGGACTGAGTGATTTTCCCACGATCACTAATAAAGACTTCTTGATGAGCAAATTTATACCATTTTTTTTGCAAATGTTGGCAAAACTATTCCTGAGCAGTTTTGAGTCAAAACTGTCATTTCTCAGCTGATGAAAACGTGAATACAAATTCTCCCGAATGCATGCTAATTTTTGCCCTCATATGAGACCTGCAGCTGGTTTTCATAGAGGTTGCAAAATAAATGGTTTGGAATAGTGCTGCTGCCAACAGCGTAGCTAAAATGAGACTCATCTTTTCCTGTTCAACAATCCCGGCATTTAATCCCAGTATAGTCCATGTTCAAGTAGACAAAGGGATGATCAGGACAGGGAAGAAGAAAACACAATACCCACAGACTCTGTGAAATGTCAGTTATCACAGGGTTTAGTATGAGACCTTCAAAACCAAATGATAAATGTGTACCTTTGTCAAGTTGTTATGGGTTATGGTCAAGGTCTCTCTGGTCATTTCTTTAAAAGTCAGGTTTCTTTTTAGAATGAAAGGTTGAAGAATCATCATCTCCTTTGGGGAATTTTAAGAAAAGACTATGTTTAAGGATAGTTGCAGCAAAGTTTGTTCTGTACCTCAGAGAATGAGCTACACCAATTCGCAGAGTCTCATCTAGCTCTATAATAGAATAATGTGACAAGGTATATAATTATACACATATAATGAGACAAGATCATAATATTTTGTAATGGATCAAGAGACACAAATTAACAGGCAATAGAATCATCAGTTCTAGGGCACAATTATCAAAGTCATAAAAGTGGAGAAATAATAATAATTCTGTCATTAAAGATACACCTCTAGACAACACAGATAACCATCCAGATAAGTCAAGGTAAAGGATTTTTCTTTTTAAACTCAAATAAAATATGTTGTTCTTTGAACTAATGGGATCGTTAACTTCCATTCCAATGTGTTGTTGCTAAAATTAAATATGTTTATTTTCGTAACATTCAAGGTTAGAATAAAAGAAACAGAAAGCAAAAAAAAAATTTTTAATTAAAAGTTTATACTTGACCAAAATTTTTGTGACAATAGCATAAAATCTCGAATCATTTTTAGCACTATTCCATTCATCTATGTCAAAGCCTTCTCAACTTTAACTTTTTCCTTATTTTTATTGAAAATGAATACTGACATTATAGAATCACTACTAAGATTGGACAGATGACTGAAATAAAGAATTCCTGTTTTAAGGGTGAAAAAAAGACTGTTTTTGGAGGTCTGAAATAAATTATTTGCTAGGACCGTGTGTACACGGGCACAATAGTCTTTTCAGCAACAGACAGAAAAGCTTGCCAGGCTCATAAATCTGAGGAAACAAAAGGGGAACAAATACCTCAGAAAACCCAGACCCCACCAAATCAAACAATGAATAATCTCTCTTATTTGGCACAGAAATGTAATGTGAATAACAATAATATTACATGCAGAAAGTGCAAAAAAACCCTGCTGCTGGTTGATAGTATTGGATTCAAACACAGAGGGTTTTTTTGTTGTTGTTGTTATCCATATTATTTTACCATATTTGAGACAGTTGCAAAAATTGAGGTGATTTCAGATTTAACACTTTCAAAGCCTTTTCAATAGCCAAGACTGAATTGCATAGATTCAAACGTGGATAAATGTTAAAAACGTGGATACTCTATATGAATAAAAGTATATACATAGTGAGTAGTCTGTCAATACCCTCTAGCCAAAGACAACCAAGAATCCACCATAGTTGGACAAGTTGGAAGGAGGTAGACCACATACTAGGGAAAACCATGAGGTGTCAGTAAGAGGGTTTTAGAAAAGGCTTATTCCAGGCTGTGTGCTTTGGTTAGATGACTTGGGGGGAAGTTCAAGGAAGCAGAAGAATGGGTGATGTCAGAAAGCAGGGGTAACTCTACAACTGTATATTTTAATAAATCGTAACTAGAAAAAGGGAAGAACTAGTGACACTAAAGTTGTAATGTGTAAAGAAACAGTGACCACTCCTGTTACTTGGGGGTGAAGACTCTGCATGGGAGAGGTGCTTAGACAAACTCATAAAGTGGTAGCCGTCGTCTTCTCCTTGTCTTTCTCCTACTTCTTCATCTCATTTTATCAATGTCACAAAGAGGCCCTTGTCTGACATTGGTATTCTGCGAGATCATTTGTATCCCACAGGATTGAACAATACCATGACCAGTAGCTTTAAGTGCCAGATCAGTTCCCAACTGTCAAAGAAGCTTTTTCCCAGTCTCAGGCATAATATTTAGTCAACCATAAGGTAAGTAATAAAAGCAGTTTGAAAAGCACACACATGGGGCGCCTGGGTGGCGCAGTCGGTTAAGCGTCCGACTTCAGCCAGGTCACGATCTCGCGGTCCGTGAGTTCGAGCCCCGCGTCAGGCTCTGGGCTGATGGCTCGGAGCCTGGAGCCTGTTTCCGATTCTGTGTCTCCCTCTCTCTCTGCCCCTCCCCCGTTCATGCTCTGTCTCTCTCTGTCCCAAAAATAAATAAAAAATGTTGAAAAAAAAAAATTTAAAAAAAAAAAAAAAAAAGAAAAGCACACACATATACATAAACTAAGTGTATCATTTAATGGACTTCATAAAATAATTTTAAACACAATTATGTTATTTTATAGAATTCTTACATCATGTATGATTCAGTCCACCAACCTTCCAAATATTAATTCATGTAGTCTCCATAAAGTAAGTATTATTTCTATCTCAATTTTAAATATCAGGAAACTGAAGTACAGAAATATTAAGCCACTTGCCCAAAGATGCAACTCTAGTAGGGAGGAAAGTTGAAATGTAAAGGCAGGCAGCTGGCTTCAGAATTTGAACTCTTTATGCTATGCTACTGCTAAAGCTACTCTACTCTTTTGGACTTTAATTAATTTTCACATTATACATGTAAAATTATAAGGAATCCTATCCATAATTTGTTTTCCTCGGCATTTAACATTCCCACCTCTTGCTTATCATCAATGTTCTAAAACTTAGCACACTTTGGAGTGGCTTGATTAGGAATAAGACAGTGTGGGCTATGCTAGTTTCAACTGTTGTACTAGATATTTTTCAACCCAGAAGGCTGCTTAACAGGGATAGGCCAAGAAGAGGACAAAACGGAGAATGAGCAAAGAAAGTTCAACCTTGACCTAGCCACATTGGAACAAGAATATGATTATGTAATTACTTCTACTCAATATTTACTGTGTTTTGTTTTGCTTTTTTTTTTTTCAAGTTTTTATGTAAATTCTAGTTAGTTAACCTATATGGTTAAATTGGTTTCAGGTGTAGAATTTAGTGACTCATCACTTACATAAAACATCCACTGCTCATCACAACAAATGCCCTCCTTAACACCCATCACCCACTTAGCCCACCTCCACCCACCTCCCTCCATCAGCCCTCAGTTTGCTCTCTATAGTTAAGAGTCTCCTATGGTTTACTTCCCCCTCTTTCTTCTTTTTTTTTCATGTTCATCTATTTTTTTTTCTTAAATTCCACATATGAGTGAAATCATATGGTATTTGTCTTTGTCTGACTTATTTCATTTAGCATAATACATTCTAGTTCCATTCATGTTGTTGGAAATGGCAAATTTTCATTCTTTTGATGGCTGAATAATATTCTATTACTCACATACACACACACACACACACACACACACACACACACAAACACACACACACTTCTTTTTCCATTCATCAGTTGATGGACATTTGGGCTCTTTCCATAGTTTACCTATTGTTGATCATGCTGCTATAAACATCAGGGTGCATGTGCCCCTTCAAATCTCTATATTTGTATCCTTTGGGTAAATACCTAGTAGTGTAATTCCTGGGTTGTAGAGTAGTTCTATTTTTAACTTTTTGAGGAAACTCCATACTGTTTTCCAGAGTGGCTGCACAAGTTTGCATTCCACAAACAGTGTAAGGGGCTTCCCCTTTCTCCACATCCTCACAAACATCTGGTGTTTCTTGTGTTGATAATTTTAGTCATTTTGACAGGGGAGAAGTTGTATTTCATAGCATTTTTGATTTTTATTTCCCTGATGATGGGTGATATTGAGCATCTTTTCATGTGTCTGTTGGCCACCTGTATGTCTTTGGAAAAATGTCTATTCATGTCTTCTATCCATTTCTTCACTGGCCTATTTGTTTTTTTGGGTGTTGTGTTTGATAAGTTCTTTATAGATTTTGTATACCAACACTTTATTTGATATGTCATTTGCAAATACCTTCTCCCATTCCATTGGTTACCTTTTAGCTTTGATGATTGTTTTCTCCACTGTGCAAAATCTTTTTATTGTGATGAAGTACCAATGGTTCATTTTACTTTTGTTTCCCTTGCCTCAGGAATATGTGTCTAATAAGTTGCTATGGCCAACATCAAAAAGGTTGTTGACTGTCTTCTTCTCTAGGATTTTTGACAGGATTTTTCCTATCTCACATTTAGGTCTTTCACACATTTTGAATTTATTTTTGTGTATGCTGTAAGAAAGTGGCCCAATTTCATTCCTCTCTGCATGTTGCTGTCCAATTTTCCCAACACCATTTGTTGAAGAGATTGTCTTTTTTCCCCATTGGATATTCTTTCCTGCTTTGATGAAGATTAGTTGACCATATAGTTATGGGTCCGTTTCCAGGTTTTCTATTCTGCTCCATCGGTCTATGTGTCTATTTTTGTGCCAGTACCATTCTGTTTTGATGACTACAGCATTGTAAATTAGCTTGAAGTCTGGAATTGGGTACCTCCAGCTTTGCTTTTCATCTTCAAGATAGCTTTGGGTCTTTCATGGTTCCATACAAATTTTTCGATTGTTTGTTCCAGCTCTGTGAAAAATGCTGGTGGTACTTTGACAGGGATTTCGTTAAATGTACAGATTGCTTTGGGTAGTAGAGACATTTTAACAATATGTTTTCTTCCAGTCCATGAGCATGGAATGCTTTTCCATTTCTTTGTGTCCTCTTCAATTTCTTTCGTAAGTCTTCTATAGTTTTCAGAGTACAAATCTTTTACCTCTTTGGTTAGGTTTATTTCTAGGTATCTTATGGGTTTTGGTACAATTGTAAATAGGATCAATACTGCGTTTGCCTTGGCCAACCACAATTAGATAAGTATTTCTATGCTTCCAAACATCTCTGCAGTACTCAATGATATTTATTTGATTTTAATTAAAAAATAAAATTGAGGCTTGGGTAATGAGTCTGTACTACTGTCTCAGCTGCTTCTTCTATAAAGCCATTCTATCTGCTCTGCCTTGCATGCATCAATAATCTTATTTTTGCCAACATGACCTATTAGTAATTACAATGTACACAGCTTGTTCACAATGGTAACCAATATAGATTCTCTTAAATAAAGTTTAGATTTCTCATGTGCTAGACCCATGCATTCTGGAAATGTATGCATTTCCTAGGAAGAACTAAGGTCTTTTAGGTTGTGATAAAACTCTTGTTCAAGCTATCTGCACCATTTCTGGACTTTGAATCACCCTCAGTTCTATTAAGGTCTTTCACCAGTAGGTTTGGTTTATCACAGTTTCTGTGACCAAGGAATAAGGCACATTAATATACTCCTCAGCTTTGTTCCAAAAGTCATGTGGCCTAAATCTTCTTACCTAATATCTTTGGAATAAGCATTAAACATCCAAGAATCCAGTAAGTTGGATCTTCCTCCTGTTTTGTCTTGTGGCTCCCATTTTACTATTCAGCTCTTATAACTGGGTACCACTAAATATTTGAGTTATTTTTTCAAGTGAATCCTATATGGAACCCTATACTTAGTATCAATCATTATAGATCACAATAGGTCACTATCATGTCTAATATTTTCCCAGACACTAGAAATAAAATGGAGTATAAAATAAACAAAAATCCCAAGCCCTGTTAAATTTACATTTGAGTGAGACTGTAATCAGAGTAGGAAAATACTAAAACAAATAAGCCCCAAACTATATAATGGGTCAGACTGTATAATGGTTCAGATAACAGCTCACTTCTCATTTAGATAAATAGTCAAAACTTTTCCTCTGGGTCAAGGTGGAGGAGGACTTGCTTTGACCCATATGTCCATTCACATGTGGCTTTAAGATAGTATTGGGATACAACATGTAGACAGAAGAAAACAACCAAATAAATAAATAAATAAATAAATAAATAATAGAGTTCATGTGAAATCTTTATATGTATTTATATTTCAGGGCTGGAAGTAACATTCTTTACTTCTGCGTATATTCCATTGGCTATAACAAGTAATTCCCTTATACATGGACACATAGGGCCTCTGTCTTATGCCTTGTACTTCAGGAGACCCACACTTTAGGGTGCCTTATTTGGAATTTTCTAACTCGTCTGGCACTGGCTTGGGTCTGGTGAAGTATACTGTCCAAGTAGGACACCTGGATTTCAGACTAGGTCCTTTGTGGACTCCCACCTCCATTTCTCACCTTGAGTGATTCTGTGACCCTCTACTTCATGTGTGGGACCAACCAGATGCTGCAAGGAGCTCCAGGACTTGAGTCTGTAATGTCACCCTGGGATCCTATGTCCAGGCATTGGCTCCAGAAGAATTGCCTAATGAGCAAATCACTCCCATTGACTACTATGTTATTATTCTTGCATGGTTGCCTGAGATTAGGGTACCTAAATTATTTGGCATGCCAATGTAGAGTGACTCTCACTTATGTTGGACATTTGTTGAGTTTAAAGGCCTCGGCTACATGACTAACACCAGCATTTGAGCTTGAGCCACATGTATGAGCCCATATATTAGCCCTTTTGTGCCATCAGCTCTCAGTGGTCCAAGTTCTAAGCTGACCCTGGCTACAGACCCCACAGGTGGTAGGTAGTAGTAGAAGGTGCCTTTTATTCTATGAGTTCCCTTCTGCTGGTACCGAGTGCCACATATCAGGCTATCCTCCAAGAATGGTTACACCTCTGTCTTTCATAGGATTTTGAGATTATTACTCCACAATGACAAAGGGTCCTTTTATTGTTTTCTTCTTGCCTACTAAGCCATGCCAGAGGACAGATGGACACTTTTTATATAGATATAACTGCTGTTCTTGCCCCACCTGTAAGCCCTTTATCCATCCTTTTTACTGATGGTAGTGTGTGGAAGGCAATGATACAATCAACATTGAAAGAGACCACATTCCTGAAGATAGTGATTATGGCTTTAAGAGTTCAAGAGAAGATACAGTTGGAAGATGCACTGTTATTCTTTCCAAATGGTAACTGTAGGGTGATGAGAAAATGAATCATCTTTCACACTATTCTACATTCTCTGGATAATGCTTGCACTTTTTGGTCATCACCAATGAAGCACAATAAGAATCTCTGAAAAAGTCATTGAAAGCTCGTACTCTTGGACAGCATGATGGATAATGTAGTGCCTTGAGTAATGATGCAGTCAGCATTAAATAAATGGCATTAGGACCCACAAAACAAAAAGGAATATCACATTTGGCAATAAAGTACCTAGAGAGGTTTCTTAATATTAACAAGAGAGATGGTACCTGGATACTGTAGAGAATGTTTGAATGCATTTGTTGAATACACTAATAACAAAATAACTCATCTGTGACCATTATACTAAATGTTCACTGATAAGTGGCTATATTTCAAATGGGCTCATGAATTTTGTAATATATTTTTAATCAAATAGCTTAAATAAATGAAGATCCCACAAAAATATTTTCTTGGATCTCTGCATACCCCAAGGGTGGACAAGACTAGAACTCATTCAGATAGACACATATAATTAAAAGAGAGAATAGAAACTGTAATCTAGCTATAAGTCATGCAAGGAATAGGAAGTATTTGTGTGAGTATGTGTATGTGTGTGTGTGTGTGTGTGTGTGTGTGCGTGCGTATGCACAGATAGCAATCCTGTCATTGTTAGTCACACGATGAATATGAATATGTAAATTATCAAGTATATTTGAGTTTAAAATGTGCTATGGAGAAAAAGTTGAGAAGAGAGATAGGGAATGTCTCAGCCATGATAGACTCAACCCTGGGAGCAAAACCCTCTTCACCACATTGCTAGATTTAATCTTGATTTTGTGCAAAAGGGACCTCTCTCTTATCCCCATATAAACTTGTATCTATAGTGAATTCTCCTCTTCTTTGCTTACCTAAATTTAATTCATTAAGTTCAGATCAATGTGTTAATCAAGCTCTCCCTTCTCACTGATCATTCCCTCCTCTAGTTTTCCCAAGCATTCTGTTTATGCTTCAGTTCTGTCTATACACTATGTTACACTGAATATTACATATTCATTGAAGTCAGGATCCATCACTTTCTTCTTCATCTTTGAGTTTCATAACGCTTACTACCATTGACTTAGGTTTAAGAAGTCCTTTACAAATGTTTGTTGAATTGACTCATGGCCTGTTCACCCAGAAAGGTAGCAAAGACTTATAACTAGTGTAAATAGACCTAATAGAGTAAAACCCATAAGGTCTTCTTGACCCAGGCCATTTAGAGCATCACTTTTTAATACTAATTATAGAAATAAAAACCCCAATAGGTATAATAATAGAAGATCATTACAATGGCAAATAAATGGAAATAACTAACCTTTTAGGGGAAACAAACCCACATATACACTTAATAACCAATTTACTATAAACAGTAACCCCTTTTAAGTTTATGTATTCATTTTGAGAGAGAAAGAGCATGCACATGCACACACATGAGCAGGGGAGGGGCAGAGAGAGAGGGAGAGAGAGAATTCCAGGTAGGCTCTGTGCTGTCAGTGCAGAGCCTGAAGCAGGGTTTGATCCCACAAACATGAGTTCTTGACCGGGGCTGAAACCAAGAGCTGGACACTTAACTGGGTGAGCCACTCAGGTGCCCCAATAATAACCCCTTTTTAAAACCGAATTCCATTAATAGATGAGCCACAGATAGATGAAAAAGAAAAAGTCTAATGAATTCCCTGTAGGAACTCAGCAGTCTTTATTTCCTAGCCAAGGCTGGAGAAAATCATCTATATGTTACAGTGGCCATATCAATAGAAACCCCATTTGTAAATAAAAATACTTCATATGATACTATGTTGTTAGATACTGGATTACAAGTAGCAATGACACAAGGACATCCTACTCATTTATAAAACCTTTAAAAACAAACAGGGTTAATTGAGTGAATAGGAAGGAAATCAGCTCCAGGGACATGGATACATAGATTCCTAACACTTGATAATCAAACCACCTGTTAAGGCTAAATTCCTTACAGGTACCAATTTAGACAACATTCTTGGAATGGATGTAATAGGACACCATACAACAAATAAGGGTGTAACAATTCCTAAAAATAATTTGGCTATAGCAAAATGGACTACAATTAAATGGTCTAATGCATCTAAAATAACAGATGTATCCCAATACAATCTTAAGAGAGGATATTCTAAAATTAAAGAGAAAATTCAAGAACTCCTAAAAGAAAAAGTTATTGCGTCTACTATTGTACCATATTATAACCCAATATGGGCTATTAAAAACCCAGACAGAATATAGATTTCCAGTAGACTATAGGAACTGAAATAAACACTCTCCCAAAATGAGGGAGCATCCCTAGATACAGACACTCTCTTGAACAGGATCTTGAACTTATTGAACAATGATCAACTTATCTGACAAGTTCTTTGTTAAACCCAGTTGATGAGGAGAGCCAACTCATGACTTCATTCACATTGGAAGGTGGACACTATCAGTTTAGTAGGTCACCACAGGATACATTAACTGCCCAGTCACAGGCCACAACCTTCTCACACAAGACATCCAGGCCTTACAGGAGAACACAACGCACAGAAACCATTATTTCCTATAGGGATGACATCTTTCTTTATGGTGATAACTTAGAAGAACAGACTGGGGTCAGGAGAGAGTTAATTGAATTTCTTATACTCAGAAGATGGATGACCAACCCAGGTAAGGACGCCAAACTACAGTAAAAATTCTAGGAATAATTTGGTCCTCTGAACATAGGAAAATGTCAGACCCAGTCATAAACTAGATACATTTCATATCAACTTCTACCACAAAAGAAGCTCAGAAATTGATAATACTGTATAGATATTGCATATAACACATACTATGTATGGGAATAATATTAAAACCCATCTTTGAAATAACTAAGAAGAGTAGGGAATTTAGGTGGGCAGAGACTCAAGAGGTAGCTTTTACTTATTTGAAAAAAATTCTACTGGAAATTAACACATAGCACCAAAAATGAGGACTCCAAATATAAACTAGAGCGCCTGTTTTCACAAGGGTTTGCAAAATGGTCACAAAAATACCGCAAGACCCAAAATTTTGCTCAATTGGAATTTGACCTAAAAAGTTCCTGTGGTCCGAGAATAGATACCAACCAACCAATGAAAAGACTTACCTAGGCACTCTATGTGGCTCTACAACATACAGAGCACCTAACAGAAAATAAACTAATTATATGTAAATGCTAACAATCTATTCTGGACTGGGTAAAACAGACTCTGAAAAACACAAGGGAATTATTCCTGACCATAAAGTCCTAACATGGAAATAGTATATTTCAGAATGGGACATACAGATGGATGGTCAACCTTGCTCTGCATTACCTGAGGAAATCTCAGCAATACCTATAGTACTTGCTGGTGTTTACAAAGGACAAGTTTATCCAAGCTCAAGCTGTTGGGCCATGAGGACCATCATTGGTCCATAGCACTCTCAAGCGTGGTTTACAGATGGATCTGCCTCCATGACACTATTCAGAATGTGCTGGTAGCCTGTGTCCTTGAGGACTAATGAGGGTCAACTGAAAAAATCAGGCTCTGTAGAATCAGCACAATATGCTAATCTAATAGCCATAAAATTGGTGATTGAACAACCTATTAAGGAAAATCAGAATGAGGTATATCTTTTCTCAGAGCATGGGCAATAGCTAATGGAATAGCTATTTGGAATGGAATACTTATTTCCTACTTGGAAAATAGGAAATAAGGACATATGGGATAAGGACATATGGCAGAAAATAGCACCAGTTGACATCTCCACATTTATCATACATGTCCCTGCACATCAGAAGTACTCTGAAGTAACCAAATTTAATGACCAAGCAGACAAACTCACTAGGAGAACTAACGAAGCAAGGATTCTTAAGATTTATCTTAAGAAATACAATGATTCATGGATAAGGAAGAAACAAATTAAAAATATAACAATACATAAACCAGAAGGACAATGGAATATAAAACCTGAACAGATATGCCAATCGATAGGAACATTACATGGGCACATCACCAAATAGGTCATACAGGTATACACAGCACTGGTACATGGTTAGAACTAAAAACATGCATATATCTAGCAAATATATCCAATTTCAAATTAAGAGATATGAGAATTGCCAAAACTTTAAAGCTTAGAGGTCATTAAGGAATACTCCACATAAGATCAAAGCTGATAGACCGTTCTAAATCATACAAATTTGTTATCTATGACCCATGCCTATGTCAGAAAATAAAGACATGGTCAGGAATAGAATTAGCCTACCCCTGAAGGAAAAGTGGTCAAAAATCTACCGTCATAGCATTGAAAATCAGGATTACCTGCTAGAGTATCCCAATCATCCCAGAGAACCTACTTCACAGAACAAAAAAAAAAAAAGACAATTGCACCAAAGAACAGAGCCCAATGTGGAACTTCTAGCTACTCTACAACCCAGCTGCCTCTGGCTAAACTGAAAGGTATGATGACTTGCTCAAAAAAAGTTTAGGTGGCTTACTGACAATCTAGATATGAAAGCAAGAACTAAAACAATTTGGGAGGTGTCAAGATCTCTAATCAATAGATATAAAATGGATGGAAAAATTCCTATTAAATCAATACTTCAGGCACTTACAGAGATAAGAATTACTACTAATACCCCAAAATTTAAACTAAAAGGAGAATTATTAATTTAAAAATGTAATTATATATATATACATATATAAAATTATATATCATGAGATATACATTATATATTATATATCTCATATAATTTTATATATCTATCTAGATCTAGATAGAGATGATATATAGATAGATATCATGCAATATATATTTTATATATTATATATCTCATATAATTTTATCTATCTATATAGATGTATAGATATATATAGATAAATATAGACATATATCATGAGATATGCATTATATATATTATATATCTCATATAATTTTATGTATATATCTAGCTCTAGATCTAGATGATATAGATCTAGATAGATATCATCTGGTATATATTATATATATTATATATCATATATCTCATATAATTTTATCTATCTATCTATCTAAATAGATAGATATAGTAATTTTATCTATCTAAATAGATAGATATAGGTAAATATAGATATATATCATGATATACATATTGTATATCTCATAATTTTATCTATCTATCTACATATGTATATATAGATAAATATATATTTATAATTAATGGAAATTATAGCACCAGCACTAACTGAAAACCTATTCGGCGACCAAAGAAAAAAGCATAGTACATCAAATTAAAGAAAATAATATGATGTCTCTAAAAGAATTTCAGGCATGAAGAACACCATCTTCCTTTGTGTCGATACAGGATGCAGGTACTAAAAACATTGAGATTTACTCTGTTAATGATGGCAGAACACTTAGTAGCGGACACATTTTCATGCACACCATTACTGGATATTCAGCATGGCATGGTGCAGGGCTATTATTCTGGGGTCGAAATTGGCAGTCATGGCCATAACAGCTATATATTCCCTTGAATGGAAAGAACAACAACACGAAAGAATTAGAAATTTACAGGAAACTCTTCATTTGACAGGCATGAACCCTCTAAGCATCTTGAACCCTATAATCATTGCCAACAGGAGTCATTGTGACATGCTGCCTACTGGCCACACTATTTTCCTATTACTCGCTATTGGATGCCGTTCTCAATGCAGCTATGGACACTCCGCAGATAGCACTGAAGAGAGCAGTTATGCAACCACTCGAAAATGAAATGCCCCTCTCCGGTCAGGATACATTTCTGCCATTTGTGACATCTTCCACTTCCTCTAGGTGGCCATCCTGGTCACCTTATTACAACTGAGAACTCACCAGCAGGACCAACATCCAGTCCAACCTCTCCACCCCCACCCTTCACGATCAACACTGTGTACTCCCTGGGAAACCTTTGACTGATGGAGAAACCAAGTACCGAGGGAGGCTGATGAAGCGGAGAAAACCTCCATTTCAATCTCTACAGGAACCAAAAAGAATCCTGAACAACTAGATACCAACTTGGAAAATGAGGATTGGCCTGAGAACTGCTAACTGACTTTTGCTATTATAACCCAGCATATATACCAAGGCAACCAGGTACTTACCTTATTCTCTACCTCTACTCTGGCTTACTGAATTAGGTGCACTATTGGATACATTGCAGGAACGCTGAAAATAAACTTGATTTAATTCCTGATTTACTTGGTGTGCTAGCATTTTATTGTACAAGAGCAGCTGCTGAATATGCAGAATGGGCACTTGGATACCCACAGCCCAAACCCCTTCCAAATCTTATCACCACTTATATACTAGGCCAATTTGCTGCTCTTGCTTATTCAGAATCTGGAGACTAATTATCCACCCATTTGGTATCCCTGGACACTATAAGTTGTTTAAATTGCTTACTATCTTCATTTAATGAAAAAAAAAAAAAAGCCTACATGTTGATGGCACAAATATCTTTGTTTTACACTTCACACCCTCAGCACCCAGTTTTTGTGCCGCGATATCTCCTACACATACTTTATGTGTCGTTGAAACATCTCAATTTAGCCCTATCACTGGTCTTACCCAGTAGATCAAAATCTCATGCAATATAAAGGCAAATATTTGGCTTTAGCAATAGATTAAGCATGGCTACAAACTATCACCCAAATCCCCACATATTCACATGTTAATAATGCATTATTAGACAAAATATTTAAACCCTTTCGGGGGCGCCTGGGTGGCTCAGTTGGTTAAGCGAACAACTTCAGCTCAGGTTATGATGTCACTGTCAGTGAGTTTGAGTCCCGCTTCGGGCTCTGTATTGACAGCTCAGAGCCTGGAGCCTGCTTTGGATTCTGTGTCTGCCTCTGTCTCTGCTCTTCCCCAACTCGTGATCTCTTTCTGTCAAAAATGAATAAACATTAACAAAAAAATTTTAAATAAAAATAAAATAAAATAAAATAAATCCTTTTGTAGAAAAATGCACAACATCCAATTTAATACCCCATGCTATGAAAGAATCAAACATGTAGTAAGGAGAAACTATCATTTACCACACTGGTGGAACTGTTGCAGACACTCTAAATACCAAAAAAAGTGAGAGATTATATGTGCTTTCTAAACACAGACCCAAAAAGTGCATTTGTAGAAATGCAGCAATGCTTCACCATTGCAGGATGCCTTTTTTTTTTTTTTTGAGAGAGAGAGCATGAATAGGGGAGAGGGACAGAGGAAGATAGAGAGACCGAGAGAGAGAGAGAGAGAGAGAGAGTCTTAAGCAGACTCCACAATCAGTGCAGAGCAGGATGTGGGGCTCCATCCCCTAACCCTGGGATCAAGACCTGAGCCAAAATCAAGAGTAGAGTCAGATGCTCAACCAACTGAGCCAGCCAGGCACCCCAGCAGGATGGTCTTGGAACTCATTTTACCAACCGGCAGGAAAAAAGATGACAATTCTAATGACACATATGGAACCACAGTTTGAAACACATAGATTATGAGTTTGGTACTTAGAGGCCTCATCTGAAGGACTATATTACCTGGCCATAAGCAATGGATATTGGTATGGGACAAAGCAGGATATTATGAAGAAGTCCATTATGATTATGAAGCAAGAGGAAATAAAGAAAATCACAGAGGAAATACAAAATGCCACACAAACCACACAATACGCCTATAACACAAACATCCACCATACCAATTGTTGTATTTAATAAGACAGCTATTGATTCGACAAGAAAGGTACCTGAAATAAACTACAAACTATCTCCATTTCCAAACAAACAACATCTGTACTTAGGAGCCTCATGGGAAAATAATACCACTGACAGCAAAGAGGTGAGACTTTATGTCACAGAATGGCCTAACTTACTTCATTCTGGTAATTTAAGTATATGCTACACAACCATTACCATATCCAGCGCAGAATTCTTTAACTCTGATGTATTTTTCAAACTCTACACTGATTCTTTTATATAATCTGAACTCTGAAACACATATTTTTCCATTGGTACTAACAAGTTATATTATGAAACCTATAAACATGGCTTATCTTTGTAAGTACCCAACATGTTACTCTGATAGCAAAATGATGTCACAGTGTATAACTTAAAAATCCTTTCTGCTCTATACATGTCACAGAGATGACTGCAGACCTGACAGTATGACCAGGTCTAAGAACATGAGTAATCTGGAGAGAACACCAGTGGTTCCTGAACAAAATGACAATGGTCAATAACAAGTAATGAGACATGGCCAGGTAAAATTGAACAAGTAGCTATATGCCCATCTTAAATGTGGACAAAATCTATATTTAATGTTTCCTCTGGGCCTGATAGTATAGAACCATTCATACCCATATCAAAGGCATACAATGTATTATTTCGTGCTATAGAAAAACACACAACAATACAGCAGTGCCATAAATAGATTATAAACTAAGCTTCAATGTATTAAATTATACTAAACGTCCAAGTATTGATGTGCTAAATAACATAACCATGAACCAAATATTATGGTGGTTCATGCCCAAAATTACTTACTCTACTTTGAACTTTACCAGTATGTTTGTTAAAAGAACATAAGTTGTGGCATATAGGTATTGTGAATACAAGCCACAGGCTGATTGTTCTAATAGCTAGAAACTAGTTGCACAGAACCAGTACATGCATTAGGATGCATGAAATCTCACATAGACATAAATACAACCAGATGTGAAGCAAGAGACTGGAGTTTTCACTGAAAACATTTCTACCATACTCACCAAATCTCAAAGATTACTACTGGTCTAACACAATAGTTTATTTATGGAACAGAACACACGCGGAGTCTATAGATGACTTGTGGAAACCTAAAGTTGGAAGTAAAATGTTGAGATCAACTGTGTGGGACAACTTGCAAGCAATGTTAAGATCATGCCAATAAAAATCTACCATTTGGAATTCTAAGTATCTTACTGTAATCATGGACAGTGGTGATACCTTAGGGACAGATACAGTTACAGCACACCCTCACAATGATTCAATTACAGCACACCCTCACAATAATTCGTAGGCCATTATATCATTGACTATTCACAGGCTCACATTAGGTCACTTACAACACCCACAGTTTACATTTTATAACCCATATTCACCCATTAGAACTGTATGCTCCATGAACCCTATTACCTTAAGAAAAGAGGAAAACCATGTAAAGTATATATACATTGGAAACCTAATGTATAATGCTTATCATTATCCCATGTACTGCACCACAGGCTTCTATCTCACTGCTGATGTCTCAACTCCCCAAACGTAGGAACCTATGCTCATTAAGTCTCTTACTGTAATAACAGAGGCCACCCTAGTAGCATATACTTTAAAATTCAACACGCAGAACTGTAAGGCCAGATATAGATCCCCTAATTATGGTTCATTTTATCCATCCACTTTTATGCCTAACCTACAACCTATTCCAAAGATTGATTCATTAAAGGTAAGAAAACCCCTACAGTTCCTTGTTACACTTCACATTTTCAATTTGATCAAATTAATTTGGACTTTAAAAATTGTGAAAATAAACACAAATTAATCCACATGTGGTCATAGCTTTATCATCATTGGGCACATAGAAGGATAGGATTAATAGCATCTTGTGAAACATAAATGACTTTGAGAGAGAAACGGATAGGGCACTAGATATTCTGACAAAAGCAGTTGGGGATAATTATAAAAATATTAAGATCCTAAAAAATATAGGATATTTATATATATATATATCTCCCCTATGTAATATATATATATATATCCTATGTTATATATTTTTATATATATATATATATATCCTATGTAATATATATATATATCCTATGTTATATATATATATATATATATATATATATATATATATAACATATAAAAAATTTAAGGGATTTTTTAAAGGTCTATTGTCAATTATTACAATTAAGGTGGTAAATACATGGAATACACTTAGAACAGCCATGATATCTGGATGATATTGCAGATATTCTGACACTAACCAGAATGGATACCACACATCCTAATGGCTGTGATTCCTTGGGCAACTGTGAAATTAGAATATTGGCACTTAAAGGAGGAAAGGTGACATTGGTTGTCACACTTTTATGGTTTTCTGATATAAAAAGGGAGAGTGAAACCTACAAGCCACAGAAAGCTCCCAGTGATGGAAGCAAAACATCTTCCTAAGGATATGTTGGCAGAATAGAACCAGAATACCTTTATCACTGCTAGATGTTTAGATACACCGATGATACAAGTACCCATGACTATGTCATCGATGCCTCCTCAACTAGTATAATATGGGAAATTGGACCATGATTGTCTGCTGTAAGCCAAACCTTACCTTCTCCAATTGAAATCAAGTAGAAAATAAGAAATACAACAATGATGGAATGTGTAAAAGAACAGGTAATGAATATGATGATAGAAGGAAAAAGATATTATTTGATTTCAATAGAAAATAGAAAAACTATTAAAATATTAAAAACTAGAGAAATATTCCATACTGCATCTCCTAAAATTAATCTAATAAATATAAATCATACATTAGAAACATTAAGACAAAGAAGATCTAGAAGATAAGACTAATAAAGTAAAAATAACTTTGTAGGAATTAGAAAAAGAACAAAAACATGCCTTCCCTAAAATAATGACAGCCTTGAATTCTGATGTTATGGCGATCAAATTCTATGCAAGTCTGTACCTCCTGGAGCTTTATAAACATGGGTTTTACATGGTAATATAATTATCAAGGAAGCTTACTCAACCGAGTGGTTTTAGAAACTTAATTTTCATCTTTCGGAAATTTAAACTGGTGCTATATTAAAGAATTCTTTGTTATGTTTTTGCTAATAATACTGGAAATCGATTTAATAAAGTTTGCAGTAACAAAACCATAGAAAATTAGGTTAAAGGATAATTAGACTGTTAGCAATGTAGGCTTATAAGGTGAATTGCTATTTTTGCAAACTTAGATTTTTGTAGGCATTAGGCCCTTAGGATTAATTAGTGTCTAAATGATTTGAAATCACATGATGGATTATTATGTACTGGTTTGTTGTGTTTTCAAATCCACTTTTTTTTTTCTTTTCCAAGTTTTTAGTTAAATTCCAGTTAGTCAACAAACAGTATAATATTAGTTTTGGGTGTAGAATTTACTGATTCATCACTTATGTACAACACCCAGTTCCCATCACAAGTGCCCTCCTTAATAACCATCACCCATTTAACACATGCCTCCACCTACTTCCCCTTCAGTAACCTTCAGTTTGTTCTCTATTGTTAAGCATTTGTTTTCTGGTTTGCCTCCCTTCCCCACCCCCATGTTCATCTGTTCTGCTTTTTAATTCCATATATGAATGAAATAAGATGGTGTTTGTCTTTCTCTGACTGACTTTTTTCACTTAGCATAATACTCTCTAGCTCCATCCACATCATTGCAAATGGCAAGATTTCATTCTTTTTGATGGCTGAGTAATATTCCATTGTGTGTGCGCATGCACGTGTGTGTGTGGGAGGGCGGGTGTGAGTGTACCACATCTTCTTTATGTGTCTATTTTTGTACCAGTACCATACCGTCTTGATGACTACAGCTTTGTAATATAGCTTGAAGTCTGGAATTGCGATGCCTCCAGTTTGCTTTTCTTTTTTAAGATTGCTTTGCCTATTTGAGGTCTCTTGTTGTTCCATACAACTTTTTAGATTTTTGTTCTAGCTCTGTGAAAAATACTAATGTATTTTGACAGGGATTACTTTAAAATATGTATATTTCTTTGGGTAGCATAAACATTTTAATAATATTTATTCTTCCAATCCATGAGCATGGAATGTTTATCCATTTTTTTTTGTATGTGCTTAATTTTCTCTCATAAATTTCTATAATACTCAGAATACAGAACTTTTACCTTTTCAGTTATGTGTATCCCTAGATATCTTATGGGTTTTGGTGCAGTTGTAAATGGAATTGATTCCTTGATTTTTTTTTTCTACTGCTTCATTATTGGTGAATACAAACACAACAGATTTCTCTATTTTGATTTTGTATCCTGTGACTATACTAAATTTTCCATGAGTTCTAGCTGTTTTCAGTGGAGTCTTTGGGGTTTTTTGTATAGAGTATCATATCATCTGCAAATAGTGAAAATTTGACTTCTTCCCTGTTATTTTGGATGCTTTTTATTTCTTTTTGTTTCTGATTGCTGAGGCTAGGACTGCAAGTGCTATGGTAAATAACAGTGGTGAGAGGGGACGTATCTGTCTTTTTCCTGACCATAGAGAAAAGCTCTCAGTTTTCCCCCATTTGTTGATGATATTATCTGTAGGTTTTTCATATTTGGCCTTTATGATGTTGAGATACATTCCTTCTGTCCTTGCTTTGTTGAGGGTTTTTGTCATGAATGGATGTTGTACCTTGTCAAATTATTTTGCTGCATCTATAAAGAGGATCATGTGGTGACGATCATTTCTTTTATTAGTGCGGTGTATCACATTAATTCATTTGTGAATATTGAACCACCTTCACAACTCTGGAATAAGTCCCACTTGATTTTGTTGAATGATTCTTTTCATGTATTGTTGGATTTGATTTGCTAGTATTTTGTTGAGAATTTTTGTATCCATGTTCATCAGGGATGTTGGCCTACAGATCTCTTTCTTATTTTATTTTAAGAGACAGAGACAGAGAATGAGAGTGCATGCAAGTGTGGGGGGAAGGGGCAAACCGAGAGGGAGGGAGAGTCTTAAGCCGGTCCTTGTCCAGCACAGAGCCCAACACAGGGCTCAATCTCATGACCTGAATCAAAATCAAGAGTTGGATGCTCAGCCTGACTGAGCCACCAAGGTGCCCCTGTAGTTCTCTTTTTCAGTGGCATCTTTGTCTGCATTTGGTGTCAGGGTAATGCTGGCCTCATAGAATCAGTTTGGAAGTTTTTCTTCTATCACATCCTCTTCTTTCTGGCTTACGTAAAGTTACTTAGGTCTAAAGGTGAATTTGTTTAGATTGGAGAGGCTGTATCAGGATGATGTCATCAACATAGTGTTCCTGAGTGCTTATCAATATGAATATACGAAGTAGGAACTATGATGCAATGGACGTTGAAACTTGAAAGACCAAGGATTTATGAGGACTTAGTAGGAGTGTTCAGTCTGAGCAGGGCTACTCTTTCCTGATCTAAATAGGTCTCCAAAGACCTGTGGACATAAGCCCCTGCTGTGGCAAGCCTACTCTTGGAGGTGGTGAAACCATGCAGAGGCCTTAAGAAGAAGATTGACTTGCATGACAGTAGCTGCACCTTTGTTCAGCTAGTAATGTTCTCTAGCAGCAAAGGACTTCCCATTCGTGCTGCCAGCTGTGCATCAGCTGTTGGTTGGCTAAGCTAACTCCTCTGAGAACCAAGTCACTGAAAAGCGTGTCTCAACTCAATTTGGACTTTATTATTTTTTTCATCATCCTTATGCCTGGAACAACAGTGTAATTAATCTATCATTGGTTTGGAGTACATTACTGGCTTATTAAGAGATATTATCCTGTATGCTATCAGCATGTGAAACACTATTATTATAAATTATAATTCCTGCAGTGAATCTGTGTTAAATAAATTATTGGCAAAGATAGTCTCAGTCTCTGAGAATAATTTCCCATGAACAAAACCCTTACTCTTTGTTTTCAAATACCCTTGTATTTAGAATTATAGTAAATGTAAAGCAGGAAAACAGTAAGGAAAGACTAAGACAATTATTTATTAAAAGAGACTTTTTTCTGGGGTACCTGGGTGGCTCAGTTAGTTAAGCATCTGACTTCGGCTCAGGTCATGATCTCACAGTTCATGAGTTTGAGCCCTGTGTCGGGCCCTGTGCTGAGAGCTCAGAGCCTGGAGCCTACTTTGGATTCTGTTTCTCCCTCTCCCTCTCCCTCTGCCCCTCCCCCGCTTGTTCTCTCTCTCTCTCTCTCTCTCTCTCTCTCTCTCTCTCTCTCATTCTCTCCCTCTAAAGTAAACATGAAAAATGTTTTAAATAGATGCTTTAAAATAGAACATTTTCTGATGATCAGTGCATAAAGACATATTATCAGCCTGGCCCATTAAGTCACTAAATATCCAACAACATTTTGATTAAATAAATTCTCCCTATCTAACCAGAAACAAAATTGCTGAAAAACTTACATAGGTGCTTGAGCCCTAATTCAGGAACACTGATTTCAAAATGCCAAAGTGATCACTGCTCCCATAACAATATTTGGAGATGGATGGGGATGGGAGCTCATATTATGAATGAGAATGAAATGTCAGGTAAAAAACTGGAAATCTCATTTCAAAACATTTTTGCCTGAATCAAATAGGGCATTGGTAGCTGAGACTCAAGGAACAGAGGCAAGAATTCTGATCCTTACCTTTTTCCTCACTCTTCTCCATGAGCTCCAAATTGGTGAAAGTAATGAGGCATCCGTACATAATCTATCATTCCTGATGTCCCAGGATGCACAATAGCTGACCCAGAGGGCGGTTTTTTTGAAGCTTAGACCTCCAGTTTCCAAGCTAGAGGCCAACTGGTGTGCAGTGGGGGTGGTTTCGTAAGTCACTGACTGCCCCTTAGAATCAGCAGTTTCCACTGCATCTGAAAAGTGTCTGTACAACAGACACAATGCCTTTCATCCTGGAGCAGAAGTTCTGTGAATATGTTACCAAGTATCTGATGACTGAAGACCAGTAAGTAAGGTTTTGGTCCTTAGAAGTGTGCTTAGATCACCTCAACAGGAGCATCATCTTTTCTCTAGAACAAACTGTGCATTTACTATATTTTGCACAGATTACCATTAATTATATTATTAATTCATTAGACTTTAGCAGGGAAGAACTAAAATATTATCTGTCTATTCCTTTCTTTGATGGAGACTATGAAATGCTTTTTTCTCTTATTCATCTCATCCTGAAATTGTTAGCCACAATGTAGCTACCGTGTGGGCACTGATGCCAACATTCTTTATTACTTTGGAATCTTATAATGTTTCATACTCATTAGAATGTTTGATATTCCAAGTAGTAGTGAGTACTAGGTCTCGCTGCTAACCTCCAAGCTCAGATTCTTCATTGTCCCTGCTTAACATTTGGTTTCTCAGCTTGGTGCTGTGTGCCTGGCATTTGTTTCTTTCTTTTTATAGCTGTGTGAATTTCATATGCATACCTAGAGACCTGTTAGCAACAGACCTATTTTGAAAGAACAATAGAATAAATAAATTCACTCTGAGTTCTTTATACCATATTCAATTTGTGGGCTTAATGTTGATGCAGGAGCAAAATCACGGGCACCTCTTTTGAATTTAATGTTTATGAAAAATGAAGATGGTGGTTTAGTGGGGGTGGTAAAGTGCAGAGCAGGGAGCCTGACAAAGGAGAGGCTTAGAGAAGATTCTGGTCAGCTGGAATGTATGGCCTTTAGGACTGCAGAGGACTAGAGGAAGGGGAAGTTCATCTACAAAATGCCTACAGGTGCACACTGGCCAGCAAGGAAATGTAACCCTCAAAACTGCATTCACTGGGCTAAGAAAAACAGAACAGACACAAAAATCTCTCAGTCATGGGGCTCCTGGGTGGCTCAGTCGGTTAAGCATTCATCTTGGGCTCAGGTCATGGTCTCATGGTTTATGAGTTTGAGCCCTACATTGGGCTCTCTGCTGTCAGCATAGAGCCCACTTCAGATGCTCTGTCTCCCTCTCTCTCTGTCCTCCCCCACTCACTCTGTCTCAAAACTAAATAAATAAACTTAAAAAAAATCTTTCAGTTAGAAGGTAATGTAGTCACTCTGGAAAACAGTATGGAGGTTCCTCAAAAAAACTGAAAATAGAACTACCCTATGACCCAGTAATTGCACTACTAGGCATTTATCCACAGGATACAGGTGCGCTGATTCGAAGGGACACATGCACCGCCATGTTTATAGCAGCACTACCAACAATAGCCAAAGTATGGAAAGAGCCCAAATGTCCACCGATGGATGAATGGACAAACAAGATGTGGTATATATATACACAATGGAGTATTACTCGGCAATCAAAAAGAATGAAATCTTGCCATTTGCAACTACATGGATGGAACTGGAGGCTACTATGCTAAGTGAAATTAGTCAGAGAAAGACAAAAATCCTATGACTTCACTCATATGAGGACTTTAAGAGACAAAACAGATGAACATAAGGGAAGGGAAACAAAAAGAATATAAAAACAGGGAGGGACAAAACAGAAGAGACTCATAAATATGGAGAACAAACTGAGGGTTACTGGAGGGGTTGTGGGATAAGGGGCACTAAGGAATCTACTCCTGAAATCATTGTTGCACTATATGCTAACTAATTTGGATGTAAATTTTAAAAAATAAAATATTAAATTAAAAAAAGACAGAGGAAAATAATAGAGAAACTGAAAAATCTTTTATATAAGATCATGAACTTCAAAAAATTCAGAGATACTATCAAATGAGAAAATTCAAGTTTTTGAACATAGGTCTAAAACTTAAGCCTGTATCCCAGAGATATTTGTTTAAACCAAAGTGGGGGAGAAAATGTCATGTGTCATTAAGATGACTTTTACTATTTGTTATCTTCATTATAAGGAAGATTGATATACAAGAATTTTATTTATATATAATCTCCAAAGGGAGGGGGCATCAAAATTGAATACATCCAAATTAACAAAATAGGTTTACCTCTGAGAAGTCCATAAAATAAATTTTCTTATATTGAAAAAAAAATCTTTCAGTTAGATACTCCTATTTTCTTTAGTAGATGGATAAACATATTACAAACAACAGAAATATTCACAGTAAGGAATATTGTTAATTTGACCTGGTGGGGATTTGAGGTGCCCATTTGCAAAATTTTGTTACTTTCCAGAAAAAATCATAACCTGTACTGCAAAGATTGTTTTGTCAGACATGTGCTAAATCCATTTTCTTTCAAATATAATCATTTACCTGTTATCGTTACTATGAGCTGAGCTTAGAAGTGCAGCATCATTTAATATCTAATAAAATATTTCCTTCACATGGTTAATTTGCAATGATATTTTGGTGAGAAATTTTATTTACTCCAGCGCTTCTGAAAGAAATGGTTAATTTGAACTGCTTGTTTTTGTTTTCTTATCTGGAAACTCACCCAAAATAGAGACATTTGGAATATTGTTTACTACATTTTAATATTAATGTTATATAGTTAAAATAAATTTGCATCACCTTTGCATGCCAATTCTGTGCTCTTAACTCACGTCCATCTATTTCTATTTTATTATTATTTTTTTAATTTATTTTATTTTTTAAATGCTTTTATTTATTTTTGAGAGAGGGAGAGACAGCACAAGCAGGGGAGGAACAGAGAGAGAAACACACAGAATCTGAGGAAGGCTGAAGGCTCCAGGCTCTGAGCTGTCAGCACAGAGCCCAACACAGGGCTCAAACCCATGAACCGCAAGATCATGACCTGAGCCGAAGTCAGATGCTTAACCGACTGAGCCACCCATTTCTATTTTCTATTTCCTATTTCAATACATTATTAAGCGTACAGTTTTGTATTTATTACAAAGAAAGGCATTAATTTAATATTTACTAAAGCCATATCTTTTTTGCCTGCTATCTGCTTAAAAAAATTACATATACAGTAAAACCTTGGTTTGTGAGCATAATTCATTTTGGAAACACGTTTGCAATCCGAAGAGCTTATATATCAAAGTGAATTTCAAGAACCATTGCTCACTTGTGATCATGTGACATTTGGCATCACGTACTACTAATTGCAAGACATCACTCTTTTATCAAGTTAAAATTTATTAGAAATGTTTGCTTATCCTGTGGAACACCCACAGAAGAAGTTACTTGCAATCCAATGTGTTCCTGCATAAGGGCGCCTGGGTGGCTTGGTTGGTTAAGTGTCTGATTCTTGATTTTGGTTCAGGTCATGATCTCACGGTTTGTGAGATAAAGCCGTCTGTCAGGTTTTGCGCTGACAGCGTGAAGCCTGTTTAGGAGTTTCTCTCTCTCTCTCTCTCTCTCTCTCTCTCTGCCCCTCCCCTGCTAGCAATCTCTCTCTCTTTCTCAAAATAAATAAACTTAAAATTATATATACAAATTCAATTTATATGTAAATTAATATATTGAGTAGAATATATTCTTTTGCTATATCTATATCTCCCAATAATCTGCTACCTTACTGAATTTGCATAATTCTAATGAAGATGGAGACAAAAAAATTATGTGAAAACATTTTTACTTGAGTGTTTTTTACATCAGTTTTAGGTTCACAGCAAAATTAAGCAGAAGGTACAGCATTTCCATATAACCCCTGCCTTCTCGTATGCACAGCCTCTTTCACTATCAAAATCTTTCATTAAAGTGGTACATTTGTTACAATGGATGATCCTACACCGACATATTATCACCCAAAGCCCATAGTTTACATTAGGATTCACCGTTGGTTTTGTATGTTCTTTGAGTTTGGGCAGATGTATAACAACATATTTGAACCATGTAGTATCTCACAGAGTAGTTTCAGTCCTCTAAAAATCTTCTGGGCCCTTTCTATTTATAGCTCCCTCTCCACTAACCCCTGGCAACCACTGATTCCTTACTGTCTCCACAGCTTTCTCATATAGTTGGAATCGTACAGTATGAAACCTTTTCCAAATGATTACTTTCTTTTAGTAATATGTATTAAGTTGATACATAAATGCTTAGTAATATAAGTTCTCCATGTCTTTTCATGGCTTGAAGCACATTTATTTTAGCACTGAATATTCCATTTGCTGGATGTACTACATTTTATTTATCCCTCATCTGCTGAGGGACATCTTGCTTGCTTCCCAGTTTTGGCAATTATGAATAAAGCTACTATAAACATCTGTGTGTAGGCTTTTGTGTGGACATAAGTTTTCAACTCCTTTGGGTAAATATCAAGGAGCACAATTGCTGCATTGTATGATAAGAGTAGGTTTAGGTGTTGTTGTGGGTTTTTTTTAAGATTTTATTTTTTTAAAGTAATCTCTACACCCAGTGTGGGGCTCAAACTCACAACTCCAAGATCAAGAGTTGCATGCTCCACTGACTGAGCCAGCCAGGTGCCCCAAGAGTATGTTTAGTTTTATAAGAGATCACCAAACTCTCTTCTAAGGCACTATGCCATTTTGCATTCCTCCCCCCGCCCCAAATGAATAAGAGTGGGCCCTCTTCCTTACTGGTATTTGGTGTTGTTAGTATTTTGGATTTTGGTCATTCTAATAGGTGGTTCTTGGTATCTCATTGGTGTTTTAATTTTCAATTCCCTGATGAAATATGATGTTGTACATCTCCTCATATGCATATTTGACATCTGTATGTCTTCTTTGGTGAGTTGTCTTTTCAAATCTTAGGTCATTTTTAAGTCAGGTTGTTATTTTTCTCATTGTTGAGTTTTAAGAGCTCTTTGTGTATTTTGCATATCAGTCTTTAATATGATGTGCTTTTGGCAAATATTTTCTCTCAAACTTTGCCTTGTCTTCTCATTCTCTTGATAATATGTTTTGCAGAGCACAAGTTTTAAATTTTAATGAAGTTCAGCTTATCGATTATGTCTCTCATGAATTGTGCCTTTGGTCCTGCAGTAAAAAGGTATACCCAAGATCATCTAGGTTTTCTCCCAAGTTATCATCTAGGAGTTTTATAGTTCTACATTGTACATTTAGGTCTGTGATTTGAGTTAATTTTTGTGACCCATGTACGTGTCCAGTTGCTCCAGCATTATTTGCTGTAAAGATTCTCTCTGTTCCTTTCTACTGCCTTTGCTCCTTTGTCAAAGATCAGCTGACTGTGTTTATGTGGATCCGTTGCTGGGCTCTCTGTTCTGTTCCACTGATACGGAACTTATTCTCTCAGCAATACCACACTGTCTTGATTATTGTAGTTTTATGTTGTTTTGAAGTCAAGTAGTGTCAATCCTCTGACTTTGCTCTTCTTCAATATTGTGTTAGCTATTCTGGGTCTTTTTCTTCTCTATATAAACTTCAGAATAAGTTATCAGTATTCACAAAATAATTTTCTGGAATTTTGATTGGGATTGCATTGAATCTACAGATCTAATTGGTAAGAACCGATATCTTGAGTCTTCCTACCCATCAAAATACTGTATCTTTCCTCTTAATAATCTCTTTCTCAATATCTTTCATCAGAGTTTTATAGTTTTCCTCATATAGATCTTGTACATAAACTGTTAGATTTATACCTAAATATTTTTTGGAAGTGCTTATTTAAATAGTATTTTTAATGCTATTTTTTTTAATGTTTGTTTATTTTGAGAGAGAGTGAGAGAGAGCACACAAGTAGGGGAGGAGCAGAGAGGGAGGGAGGGGAGAATCCCCAGCAGGCTCCACCTTCAGCGAGGAGGCTTATGCGGAGCTCGATCTCATGACCAAGATGCTTAACCAACTGAGCCACCCAGGTGCCCCAACCTTGTGTTTCAACTTCAGATTCCTCTCTTCATTGCTGCTACATAAAAAAGTGATTTCCAGGAAGTTTTTGCTGATTCTTATGAATTTTCTACATAGACTATCAGGTCATCTCAGAACAAAGAGTTTTATTTCTTGCTTCTCAATCTCTTTCCTCTTCCTGTCTTATTGCATTAGCCAGGACTTCCAGAAGGATGTTGAAAAGTAGTGGTGATACACAAGAGTCTTGCCTTTTCCCAGATGTTAGTGGGAAAGTTCCAAGTTTCTCACCATTAAGTGTGATGTTAGTTGTAAGTATTTTGTAGATACTCTTTATCAAGTTAAGGAAGTCCCCCTCCCCATTCCTAGTTTGCTGAGGGTCTTTATCATGAATGGGTGTTAGATTTTTTTTAAACTATTTTTCTTTACCAACTGATATAATCATGTGATTTTTTTCTCCTTTAGCCTATTGATGTTATGAATTACATTAACTGATATTTGAATGTTGAATCAAATTGTAACCGAGATAAATTCCACTTGGTCATGTTGTGTAATTTTTTATATATTGTTGAATTTTATTTGCTAATGTTTTGTTGGGGATTCCTGCCTTTATGCTCACTGATATTTGAATGTTGAATCAAATTGTAACCGAGATAAATTCCACTTGGTCATGTTGTGTAATTTTTTATATATTGTTGAATTTTATTTGCTAATGTTTTGTTGGGGATTCCTGCCTTTATGCTCATTGATCTTTAGTTTTCTTGTAATGTCTTTGTTTTTGGTATTAGGGTAATGCTAACTTCATAAAATGAAGTAGAGAGTATTCCCTCTGCTGAGAGTATAGAGAACTGGTATAATTTCTCCCTTAAATATTTGGGATTCACAATGAACCTATATGAACCTTCTGTTTGGGAAGGTTATTAATTGTCAGTTCAATTTCATTTATAGATATAGGCCTACTCAGATCATCTATTTCTTCTTGTTTGGTTTTGGCACATTTTGTCTTTCAAAAAATTGGCCCATTTCATCCAGGTTATCATATTTATGGATATAGAGTTGATTGTAACATTCTTTTATTACCTTTTAATGCTCTCTATTTTACTATTCAAAAGATCGTTTCAGGACAGTTTTTATAGTTATTGAGGCAATTATTAAATTCAATAAATATTTTCCCTGCTCTCATATATGCCTTCCAAAATTGCAGTGAATAAAAGTAGACCAAGCACAAAATCTGAGAAAGAATCAGAGCATTGAGTCATTTTCCTTGGTTCTATAAACTGACAGAAACATGAACACAGTATTAGGGTGTTAAGAATGGTCCTTACATCACTCATCAACAAACATTCATTTTTAAAAATTTTTTTAATGTTTATTTATTTTTGAGAGAGAGAGAGAGACAGAGCATGAGCAGGGGAGGGGCAGAGAGAGAGGGAGACACAGAATCTGAAGCAGGCTCCAGGCTCTGAGCTGTCAGCACAGAGCCTGACACGAGGCTTGAACTCACAAACCATGAGATCATGACCTGAGCTGAAGTTGGATGCTTAACCGACTGAGCCACCCAGGTGCCCCTCAAATATTCATTTTTCCTGTTTCATGAAAGTTTGTGGTTAATAAACCTGGATCAGAGTCAGGAGATTATTTTTGTAGATTTTTCTTTCTCAGATTTCAATTCAAAGGAAATAGCAAACCATCTTTCCCTATAGCTAAGTGCTATTGTTTTAAATGATATGTGGAATTACGAAGAAAGGATTGTTTTTCTTCATACGCCATGTCATTCATTAAATGACACATGCTTGATAACCATAAAATTTTATAGAGGATTCTATTTTATCTCCACGGTTTTTACCTAATAGCTAAATATTAAAACCACTATCATAAAAACTTAATTTTTTTTCTTATGTAACAAAATTTTGGGGTATTTTCAGAACTCTAAATAATTATTTTTGTCTATTTTCATTTATTCCCTGAGATATTTCCTAGACTTCTGGAGGAAATATATTGAAGAAAAATCTAAATTATAGTTTCAGATCTTGAGGTTAATAGCAATGTGTTACAAAATAGATGACAAAACTATTGGTCATGATTTCTTCCCTAGTTATGGAGTCATTCCAGGACAAGAGCCAGAGAAATCAGGAAAATTCAGGGAGAAAATCAGTTGTAATGATATTAGAGAAAGTACTTCTGGGAAGTAATATTAAAACAATAAGCACTGATTAATTAGGAAAATTCCCATAGCTGGATTTCTAAGGATATTAAATCTTGCATAAAATATTTTCTTACACCAGCTTTATAATTATATCCCACAATTTTAGAGCATAGTACATTTCATAACACTATAGGAATGAGGCAATCATTATTCCCACAACATATGCACGCACACATGTGCCCATACATACATACAGCACACACATTTCATGTAGGTTTTCATCCACTTCCCCTTTCCTCCCCCTTAGTGAATATCACTGGCTACCTTAATAAAACCAAACCTACAGTCTTCAAGATTAACTATAGCCATGCAGGGAGAGAACTCTTGACCTTACATTGCAGCATTGTGCAATAGAATTTTCTGTGTTGATGGAAATATTATATAAATGTGCTTCAAGACTGGAGCTGCTAGGAGTCCCTGGTGCTCAGTCCGTTGAGCATCCAATTCTTGATTTTGGTTCAGGTCTTGATCTTATGGGTTTATGGGATGGGGCCCCATGTCAGTCAGGTTCTACACTGACAGCACAGAGCCTGCTTTTCTCTCCCTCTCTCTGTCCCTTCCCTGCTCACTCTCTCTGTCTCTCTGTCTCTCTCAAAATAAATAAATAAACCTTAAAAAAAAAAGTCCATAGCTGCTAGCTTCATGTGCCTATTGAGTATGTGGAATGTGTCCAGTATGACAGAAGAATAGAATTTTTAATTTTGTTTAATTACCTTAATTTAAACTAAAATTTATACAGTGACATGTAGCTAGTAGCTACCATATTGACAGCACAATATATAGACTCTAGACTTCTGTTCCTTTTGATTTCCCCAGGAGTGAGTTCCGGCTTTACTATTCTATCACAGTTGTACTTTACTCTGACTGCACATTAGATTAGCCCAGGGAGTTTTAAACATATCAACTTTTTAGCATCACTTTGATGATTTTATTGTGAGTCCAAGGTTCAGAATAATTGCTGTAGTCGAAGCATGGACTCACAAATCTTTCCTTATCTCTATTAGTACAGGTACAACCATTTAAACTAGAAGTTATTCAAAGCTTTGTGATAGCAGGATGAGAATAGGCCCAGAGGATACATCCATCCCAATCAGTAATTCTTAAAATGTGTTTAGTGGGACAGTAGATCCACAGGATGCTAGCAGAAGTTTTGTTATCAGTTAGTCTTGGATATTTGTGGTAAAAGAAGTCAAATAATTTTCTTTACTGTAGGATTTCTCAGGAAGTGTAAATGCCAGTGAATTAGGAAATTCTAAGAAGGATAAGTTGTGCCAAGATTGTTTTTTTCCCCTACAATTTAGTTGGCCAGGATGTACTGTAGGTCATTCTTCTAGAGTAGTGTTTTGCTAGTTAGACTTTGGAAGATAACAATATTGATAACATGGCTTATGAAGCAGGCATTTTCCTGTTGCTAACCTGGGAAGATCAAATTTGATCTTACTAAGGGAACTAGAAAATGTACTTAATGTATTTATACTAGTTTCTTTTTAGCTGGCTCCCTCAGTAGATATTGTATGATAATCAAATGATATTCTTGTGATATTCTTGGTTTCAGATGAGGGCTCTAGAGTCAGATGCCCTCAAATTCTAATATTCCTTCCACCATTTTCAATAGCTTTAAATGATCTGAAATTTTACCCTGATTGCAAGTTAGACACAGTGTCATAGATGCTGGCAGAAGGATTAAACCCTGGAGTCAAAAACAGATTCATTATGCAAGGCACAGCAGGCATCTTGAAATTCATGTTCACATCAATTCCTCTTGACCTCAAGTCTTATAGATGTCATGCAAAGAGGCCTAAGTGGATACTACATGCACAACATGTTTGTATCACAGTGAGGAACTCAGAACTTAGGGGGCCCTGATCTTATGAGTGGTTGTTGTGAAAACTGTCCCATCTTTGCCCTGTAGGGAGACATTATCTTTGTTTTCCTAGTCTGAAAACAAATCTGCCTTCTGCTCTTGAAGAAGACGACACTATTTCTATCTTCCAAGGCTGTTTGCTATACCAACATCCTCAAATAAATAGTCTAGAACAAAAACTATCAACACTTCTCCACAAAAGTATGGAAATTCAGAAGACTGATGGAGAATTGTTTTCTGTCATTATTCACTAGCTTCATTACCTCTCTAAGTTTCAATTAAAGTAATAATAGAGGTAAAAATAACCTCTCCTTCAGTGAATTAAATAAAGTATTCCAGTACTAGTAAATAAAACTCAGCTCAGCAAAAAAATAAATGAGTAAATTTCTGTAAAATTTTACAAGGGGGGGGGGGTTAGCTCTCAGTCTTCCAGTTTTGTCCAACAGTATTAATTTATTATCAAATAATTATTTATATTATTTACATCATATTTGTTATCAAAGAAAAACTGTTACTTTCTTGTTAAAGCATAAAAACTACACTGATTCAGAAACCCTCTACTCTTCCCATCCTTTCCCAGATATGACCCAAAATCCTGAAACCTTGACCCAGCAATAGCACTGCTAGGAATTTACCCAAGGGATACAGGAGTGTTGATGCATAGGGGCACGTGTACCCTAATGTTTATAGCAGCAACTTCAACAATAGCCAAATTATGGAAAGAGCTTAAATGTCCATCAACTGATGAATGGATAAAGAAATTGTGGTTTATACACACAATGGAATACTACTTGGCAATGAGAAAGAATGAAATACAGCCTTTTGTAGCAACGTGGATGAAACTGGAGAGTGTTATGCTAAGTGAAATAAGTCATACAGAGAAAGAGAGATACCATATGTTTTCACTCTTATGTGGATCCTGAGAAACTTAACAGAAGATCATGGGGGAGGGGAAGGAAAAAAAGAGAGGGAGGGAGCCAAACCATAAGAGACTCTTAAAAACTGAGAACAAACTGAGGGTTGATGGGGAGTGGGAGGGAGGGGAGGGTGGGTGATGGGCATTGAGGAGGGCACCTGTTGGGATGAGCACTGGGTGTTGTATGGAAACCAATTTGACAATAAATTTCATAAATAAATAAATAAATTAATTAATTAATTAATTAAATAAAATCCTAAAACCTTACATGTAACTCTGACATCAGAAAGATGTATCTGGCCCAGAGTTTTCAAAACTCATTCATTGTGCTTTTACCTAATTTTTCAAATCTCCATTTGTTCTCAGATACCAAAACCTATTGTGTATGAGTCCATGATAAGGCACTGATATGTCCCTCCTCATCTTTGAAATTTTAGAATAAAAACAAAATAAAAAAAATCAAAATAGAATCTTTTTCTTCAAATACCTTAGTTAATATCTGATAGTTATAGTCAATATCTTACAGTTAATCAGTTTATATCTCAGTTAATATTTCAAAATGTTTTCTGTTACATACAGAAAGGACCATGAGATGGAGAGATTATCGTGAATTACCTGAGTGGACCCAATGTTTCATAAGGGGCCTTATGAGAGGAAGGCAAGAGGGTCAGTGTTATAAAAGCCAAATGATGAAAGAAGCAGAGAGAGAGAAAGAGAGAGAGAGAGAGGTTGGAAGACACTTACCGGTAGCTTTGAAAATGCAAAGTGGAGCCATAAGCCAAGAAATACAAGTGGTCTCAAGAAGCTAGGGCGAGGAAATGAATTCTCCCCTAGAACTTCAGAAGGAATACAGCTCTGTTGATACTTAGATTTTAGGACTTCTGACCTCTAGAACAGTAAGATAATACTTTTGTATTGTTTTAAGCTACAAAGGTTGTGGTAGTTTGCTAGAACATCCATGGGAAATTAATATTGTATATTTGTTTGTAAGCCCTGTTCAGGGGCTTACATAATAATTACATAATAATAATTACATAAAAATATGCTAGCTGGGCTTGAAAAATGTTCTCCATCTTTGCCTTCTGTTTTCATCTTACATTCCATATTCCATAGAAGGAGAAATGGGAAAAAAAAAGAAAGGAATCCAGATATTTTAAACTTAAAACTCTGTTGTGACAGATAGAAATATGGTCCATTCATATCCTACTCAAGGTAGGACAGGTGATAAGGAATGTTTTTGGTACAAGGTGCCAGTCCAATTATTGAAATATTCACTGGTAGTGACCACTGGGATGATCTTGAAGCAGGAGGAGACTACCCTAGTCAGTTTCATGATTCAAATATTTGAAACATACAAGGTAAATAATAGATGTAAAAACTGAGGAATTAGATGTTGTTACTATATTGCATTGACTCCTTATGTAGATAATGAAAAGTTGAAAGCAAATAACTAAGAACCGGAAATCTAGCCTGAGAGCCCAAGTATCTGGAAACACAAAGGAGCCTTATCCCATGTGACAGGCAAACAGAAAAAGGTGAAGTCAGCATAAGATTCTACAGCCAAAGTGGCTGAATATTAAAGGTCATTGAATGTTACAATGAGGTAAGTCTGTTATGCCAAAGTCAGGACCCTATTTGGGAAAACCTAGGACCTGACACATATTTTGGGGATGTCTGTGTAGATGTCTCTGAAGATTTTGACTCCTTAAATTTGTCTGAACCACTTGAGCCTAAGGGAGTGGCCCATCCTGTCCCATGTCTGTCAAGGGTTAGTGCTTGTTTTAGGAAAAAAATAGAGATTTTTTTCTCATAAGGTCCTAGTTGGTACCTTTCAGAGATGCCCCCATCTTTTCTCTTGCAGGCCTATAGTTAGAGTTATGCAGCTGCATATCTCAGCCATGCCATGCTGGAACTAATAGGAGAGCAAAGAGATTACTCTAAAGTAACTGCTGGAACGAGAAAGAATTTATCACTAGAAACAGTGATACAGGATTCTGAGGGTGCTACTTCAAAGGAACTGGAACATAAGCCTGGAAGAAGAGCAGTTTGTTGACTTGAGGCACTAGCTTAGTGTACAGGGTTTCACATCCTGGCAAGATCCCCAGGGCATGGTGCAAACTTCTGCTAGGACTAGAAATAGAAGCACTAGTGAAAGATATATTTCACTAGTGGCCACAATGGGTGAAATTGAAATGCCAAAATGGCCAGAGCAGAAAATAAGGGATTGAAGACCAAGGAAGGTGGGCATACTGCAATGGATACATTAAGTGAAGCCTAAAGATTATGTGAGGTCACTCCGAGAATTATGAGAATATTCAGAGAATTATGTTCCATGACCTTAAAGACATTCAAGGCTATCAGAAATACACTCATGAGAAAAATGCTTAGTGATAGGCATCATTAAGAACTTCAGTTATGACTTTCCTCTGCTGGTCAAGGCTGATAGTAGAGAGGTTGTCATAGAACTTGGCTTACTGAAAGCAATGGGAATGGTAATTATGGTCCTAAAGTAATAAGAGGCAGGTGGCAGTGTTGAACTACCAAAAACCAGGAGGCTGTAATCACCATAAGGACAGACAAATTTGAAGTGTTCCCCTAGGCTACGGGCATTTGGCACATAGAAAGCCATGGAGATGTTTCAAAGACCACAGAGGTCAAATAAATAACAGCTAACAAAGATATCACTGTAGTGTGGTGTGTGTGTACGTGTACGTGTGCGTGCGTGTGTGTGTATGTTCATATAGATGATGAACACAAAGTTGAAAGCAGTCACTCCAATAAAAATTTTAATACCTTGCCCAATTTCCAAATACAAACAGATTTTCAAATCTTAGCCAGAACCTATTGCCTGAACAGATGGAGAGAAGACCCTGAAATACCATAGCCAATATAATAATTCCCCCAATCCCTCCTCAAAGGGACCTATGGCTACTTACTTGAATGACTCTATACTCAGTTCAGAGGAATACACAGATATTTCAAGAGTCATTGGATGCAGGGTTCAGTCAACATTGATACTTGCAGACTTCAAGCATTATCATAGGCCCCTCTTAGAGTGGGAGCATGTGAGTGTCAAATAATAAATGAAGTCTTGGCCCAATTCTAGCTTACAAAAGTTCATGTGGGTCTGTAAATACAAGCATTGGTTATCTGTATGGTTCCCAGATGCATTTTTAACGTTTATTTATTTATTTATTTATTTATTTATTTTGAGAGAGAGAGAGAGAGAGAGAGAGAGAAGGAAGGTGGGGGAGTGGCAGGGAGAGAGAAAGAATCCCAAGCCAGCTCTGCCTCATCAGTGTGGAGCCCGATGCAGAGCTCAAACCTATGATCCATGAGATCATGATCTGAGCTGAAACTAAGAGTTGGACACTTAACCACTGAATCGCCCAGCAACCCCTCAGATGCATTTTTAAGACTAACACAGTTGGCAGTTTTAGTAATGCCCACTGTGAGCAATGGGATAAGAGCTGTCATAGCAGTGCAGGCACACTAGAGGCGTCTGGAATTGTGTGCCCCTACCATCATGAGAGAATAGTATTGTCTTTTGGGAGGGAGAGGAAACATAAAGATAAACGCCACTTCGTGAGATCTCAAGAATGCAAAAGAAGTGATTTTTATCATATTTGTATGTAATTTACTACTCTCGTCTCTGCCAAAGTTGAATAGATTTTGGAGAGTCAGTTTACATGACCAAAAGATCAATTTAAATAGTAGGACCAATCACAACTGCCATAGTTGATCATAGTGTTGATACTAGGGAATACCAGTATAGCCTCAGGTACATAATATGAAGCCAGTGATTTAAGGCTTTTATCACAATCAGCACAGAAAATCAAAAACCATTCACAGTCATATAGAATGCACAATATTTACTTGGTTTTGCCCCATGGTTAACTATTCTATCCTCTATCTTCATATATAATCCAAAGGTGTATATTATTTGAACATTTCATAGAATATGTTGATTCATTATAATAATGGCATCGTGCTGATTAGGCAGGATGAGAGGTGGATATGTGGTCTTATTAAGTTACATGTACTCCAAAGGGTGTGAGGTAAACCCCATGACAAATTACAAATCTGACACTTCAGGGGAAAAAAATTAGAGGTCCAATGGCCAGGGGAATGCCATTACTTCCTCTTCAAAGCAAAAGACAAATTGCTGCATCACACATCCTTACCTACTGAAAACAACACTCAATGCTGGGAAACCCTCTTCAATTCTACAGGTAACATACTACACATCTCAGAATGCTCTTCTCGCCCAGGCACAGGATTATTTGGTAGGCTGAAAGTTTGAATGAGACCTGAAGCAAGAAAGGTCTTGGCACCAGATCTATGCTATAGTGCAAACAATTCTGACACTCCGATAATGCAACACACCATATTGTTGGAGATAATAGTGGTGGAAAAATATGCAATGTGAACTTTTTGGCAAGGATCAATGGAAAAAATCACAGGTCCCTCAGTTTCTGGAGTGAGGACATATGTTTTAAAAAAGAGATACTAGGGTGCTGTGCCCTAGTCGAGATGGAATGTTTGACCATAAATAGCTAGAGAACCTAGTGTACAATGAATTACATTGTAAGGCAGCTCACAGAAGGAGCTCCATGAATATGGAATCCATAGGCTAAATTCACCACCAATAAGATAGCAACCTGTTAGAACATTAGAATTGTCTGGTATAGGTGTAGCTGAAGTAACCTCTCAGAGTCAATACCTGAATAAATCAGGTAGAAAATTATAATTGTAAATGAACAAATACAGCAACTCTGGCTTTAAAAAATATGGCTACTATAGGGGCGCCTGGGTGGCTCAGTCGGTTGAGCGGCCGACTTCGGCTCAGGTCATGATCTCATGGTCCGTGAGTTTGAGCCCCGCGTCGGGCTCTGGGCTGACAGCTCAGAGCCTGGAGCCTGTTTCAGATTCTGTGTCTCCCTCTCTCTGTGACCCTCCCCCATTCATGCTCTGTCTCTCCCTGTCTCAAAAATAAATAAACGTTAAAAAAAATATGGCTACCAAGAGCTTAGAATCTTAAGGAATGAGAGTTTGGGTCACAGCATGAGGTAATCCACCAAGATCAGTTAGAAGTGATACCTCAGAGTGAAGGAAATTTATTGTGGATAGTGATGCCAGTTGTAGCCTCAAGACCAACTGTAGAGAGACTCTGATTTCCTCCCTCTTCCAGGTTTCTCCTCAGAAAGACGCCCCACCAATGTTTAAAGGAGTTGCTCCTTAAACCTGTGTGGTAAAGGGAAGCTACATGGTTCAAAAGGTGGTATGTGCAGACAGACATGGAGATGAGACATTCAGATTTGCCTACAAGAGAGAATCTGCAGCCCACAAATTCTGTTTTCTGTTTGCTCATACAAGGTTCACCTCAGATTTTAAGGCAAAGTCCTTCATGTTTCAGGGTGGCCTTCAATAAATGATTGTGCAAGGTCTTGGGCAACAGCATAGCCATTCTTTCTCCACGCAGGACTCTTTCAGTGGGCAGTCTTTGCTCTGCTGCTCCACGTTGGTTTAGCAAAGACCTTGCAGGGTCAATAACAAAGTCTGACAACCACCCAAACCCAATCCTGCCTCCTCCTCTTTCCTTCCACAGGTATTTCTCACCTATGAGAAACAAATCTTTCACATATCTAACTGCATCTTAGCATCTGTTTCCAGAAAACCCAGCCTACCTCAACTAGTTCATCTCCATACTTTCTCTGATGTAAATAAGGAGAGATCTTTCATAGGATTATTCTAATATTTTATTTTGCAACTAGATTCGTAGGAAGCCACGATATGGGAGTGGTAACTACGACATGCAATTGTCTAATTGTGGAGGCCAAGCCTACATTTTAGTACAGAATAGGTGTGTGAGTGTGTGCACGTGTGTGTGTGTGTGTGTGTGTGTGTGTGTGTATAAAGAGAAAGAAAAAGAGATGATAAGGTAAAATATTTTAGTAAACCTCATGATATATTATCATATTATCAACAGAGGATAAAAAATAACAAAAGAAAGATTTATGATTGAATAATCAAGCTATTAGTTTTCAATTTGCTGGGTAAAGAGTTATAATCTCACAGCTTTGTATTAACAGCTGTCTTCTAGTACAGAAGAGAAAAAAATAATGATGCTTATGATTAACACCTCCAAGTTGAGAGAGGTATAAATTTAAAGCACAGAAAAGACAGGAAAAGGAATATATTCTGATTTTAGCTCAATTCCATGAATCATTTTGAATAGAAATGTATAATTTCCAAATAATTGAAATACAACCTCAAAAAAATTATTTTCTGAGATAATAAAAGAGCTATTAATGTTGACTATTAGATAACATAAAAATTTATTTGAAATATGCTAGAACCAAGTGCTTATTCTTCATATAAAACAAAAATATAATCTCTTTTGTCCTCCCATAGCTATGATGAGAGTGTAATTTATTTCACTTAGAAAGAGCACATGTTCTCAGAAATTATGTTCTTTATAATTTTGTTGGGCATTTTATTACCATGTCTTCAGTGGTATTTATCATTTCATGGACAATTGGCACTTTAAAGGGTTCAAACATTAACATTTTAATTCATCTGCAGACTTACTACAGAAATAAGCTGTACACAACATGGATTCTCTATTACATCTTTCCTTGGGCAACTGTCGACTTCAAAATGTCACTGTCCTTTGTAGTTTTACCTCTTCTTGGAAATGGGTATTTGGCATTTGAATATTCCAATAGAGATTTTATTTGGAAAAATAGAGTTTGGATGTTGACATTACCAAATGAGTGAATTAAATCAGGTTCGCACACAAGTTTAGTCAAGTTATTTCTAAAATAGTCAAAAATTTTGTCCTTTATGGCATTAAAAAAATGAGCATAATCCAGTGTGAGAACAAAGTTGTAAGGATTACTATAAAAAAAGGAACTTTCCTTTACTAAAATGTGTTCTAGAATAGTTTTAACTTTATAGAATTTGACTATTTCCACATTAGAAATATAAAATTTAAATGAGAGGCTTCCTACAGATGAACTATTTTTGTCCACCAGCTGCCTATTAGTTCATTGTAACTCGTATATATGACAAAGGACTAAAGGTATTGGGGTCATTTCATCAGAATCAGAACAGAAAAAAAAAGCAAAGCAATCATTTATTTAAGTAAATTCTAGCAGAGAATGGTTAGAGAAGACAGAAGTATTAATAAACAGGGTAGTCTGATGGACTCCTAGAGTAAACAGATCCTAGAATAAGAAAGAGAGTGGTAGAATTCCTCTCCTTAGAAATCTTTAGGGAGAGAGAAGACATTTTTTCCTTGGCTGTCTTTGATTCTGGGATGTCTGCAGTATTTATTTCTTGAAAATCACTTGAGCACTTTCTATCTACTACATTTGACAAAAACGTTTCATGTATGCCACTTTAAAAAATCAATTAACAGATTTTGTTTCTCAGAGCATTTTTAGTTTTAGAGAAAAAAATAAGCAGAAAGTAGAATTCCATATATCGCTTCTCCTCTCCACCTGTTGTACACATTTCCCTCCCTCTAACATCTTGCATTAGCATGGTACATTTATTACAACTGATGAAACAGTATTGACTTATTATTATTCACTGAATCCCATAGTTTATATTAGGGTTCAGTTCAATGGGTTTTGAAAAATGCATAAATGTCATATATCCACCATTACAGTTTCATATGGAATCGCTTTACCACCCAAAAACAAACAAACAAACAAAAAAAACATGTCCTACTTACTCATCCCTCTCTGGAAACCACTGATTATTTTACTGTCTCTATAGGTTTTCTTTCTCCCAAAAGTTATAGCGTTGAAAGTTATAGAGTTGACATCATACCGTACTCACATTTCAGACTGTCACTACCTTTTCAGTGCTGTGTCCTCCATCCCAGCTTTGTGCATCAGCACGTCTCTCAAAGTAGAAAGTCAATAATAGTAAGGAACATGTGCTTTAATATATAGGTGATGCTTATATTTAAGAACCAACTTCTATAGGTTTTATCCAAATGTCTAGGGATACTAATGATAATAAATAGTATTAAGCTCTATCTAGATGATCAGAGATGAGTTTATTTTGAATTACAACCTAAATCAAGATGTGGCTTTTATATGCTAGTGCACACGTTCACTTGGTGTATTTAGACTATTAAGGATTGCTTTGAGCTTTTTTAGAACCTAGCATCTGTGCAAAAGCATATTTTTAAATATTGAATATCATGTACAACCTGAAGCAAAATACTCCTACTATGTCTACATGGTGTATAATCTTCTTTCCCAACTTTGCTGTTTACAGTGGAATGCATCATATAATTATTGTTAAGTTATTGTGTGCTTTCTAAAATTTTGAACTGATATTTGTTACAGTTCTTTATAATACTCCTTGGCCCCACGAATTTTTTAATATGATGGTTATGTGAGACTATAAATGAATCACTACTTTCATGTTGTGCTCTTGGTTCACAAGACCAGAAGGGGAAAACTTCATGATCATCCAAAATTAAAATTATCTGTTTCACTCTATTAAATACAGAACCATGACAGTTATGTATCTTTATCATTTTAAAAATATATTATAGTCTACAAAATATAGAAGCATCGTAAGTGCTAATTTACATCCTGTTAATTAAATGTGATAGCTTCATAAAGGCAGAACGATATTTTTTAAGTCCATTCCTGAAAGGGTTTTCCAGAAATTTTGGAGACCTGAGATTAAAAATTAAAGCTCTTTTGAACAAAACATCCTATACATTCCATCCTTGCAATGAATAAAGCCAAACACTGCTTGGCACAGAGACTGTGAAAAGTTATAGTTAACATTACTAGTTATATTTCAGCACTGTGGTGTCTGCATATCTTGCCTTATTTTTAATCTTCACACAAACTCGATAAAGAAGGATCTAGTATTGTACCCATTTTAGAGATGAAGAAACGGAAAAACAACAGGTTTACCTTTTACAGAGACAGTGCAAGGAGGAAGTGGTATTCACACTAAGTCAGTACCAGGACAGAGACTCTACACCGAAGCACCACAGTGTTGCCTCTCTGCTCCTTTACTGACTTCTTTTTTCTTTTTGAAGTTTATTTCTTATTTGGGGCTCCCAAGTGGTTCAGTGAGTTGTCTCCGACTCTTGATTTCTGCTCAAGTCATGGTCTCATGGTTTGTGGGTTTGAGTCCCACGTAGGGCTCTGGACTGACACCATGAATTCTGCTTGGGATTCTAGCTCTCTCCTCCTCTCTCTGTCCCTCCCTCTGCCCACACTCTCTCTCTCTCTCAAAATAAATAAACTTTAAAAATAAATAAATTAATTAATTAAAAAAAATTAAAGCTTATTCATTATTTATTTTGAGAGAGAGAGAGAGAGAGGGAGGGAGAGGGCGCACATGAGCGCATATGAGTTGGGGAGGGGCAGAGAAAGAAAATCCCAAGCAGGCTCCACACTGTCAGCACAGAGCCAGACATGGGGTTCGATCTCACAAAGTGTGAGATCATGATTGGAGCAGAATTCAAGAGTCAGCTGCTTAACCAACTGAGCCACCCAGGCACCCCCTGACTTATTTTCTTTATTAAATAGATAAGTATATTACAGAAAAATACATTTTAAATAAATATGAAACTTTCAAAAGAAATAGAATAGAATTTATTGTTTAATTTCAAAGCAGATGAAATAAACTGATATAGTCAAAGGAGTAATATATCCTTTTAGAAAGCAGGTCTTGGGGCGCCTGGGTGGCTCAGTTGGTTAAGCGTCCAACTTTGGCTCAGGTCATGATCTCACAGTTTGTGGGTTCAAGCCCCCGTGTAGGCTCTGTGCTGACAGCACAGAGCCCGAAGTCTACTTCGGATTCTGTGTCTCCCTCTCCCTCTGCCCCTCCCCTGCTCGCACTCTGCCTCTTTCTTTCTCTCAAAAATAAATATACATTAAGTTTTTTTTTCTTTTAGAAAGCAGATCTTATGGGCTATGCCACACATATTCATAGAACTTCTTTGGATCAATAAAGCTTCCATTTTTCTCATCATAAATTCATTCCTTATTTAAAATGGCATTAGTCACATAACGTTTAAAACTTAGATGGTTGTACATTTTGTTAACTGCCTGCCTATTTTCAAGGTAGTGTTTCATAAAAATCTAATTTATATTTGTACAAGGATAAAAAAAATAATGAAAAATGAGCCTTGGAGGGCCCTTGACAACTCAAACTGGCATTCTGATAAGAATGTCTTTGGATTTTTTTTTCCCCACAGAATTTATCATTCTCCCTCTTCCTGTTTTCAGACTCTACAAATGTTAGGAAGCTTTGTGATCTATACCAACTTTTAGAATCACAGAATCACAGATATGAGCTGTTGTGATATACTGTGCCAAATGCTCAGGGAGATACACAGATCTATGGCTTTGTTCCTCCCTTCAATGAGTTTATCATTCACTTAGTAACACAATGTATATATAAATAAAAACAGAAGTGCAAAAAAAAAGGCACATATGAAATGTAAGCCTTTATTCATAACCAGGTCTGAATATTTTTTGCAAGATCCAGACATTATATATTTTAGGGCTTACAGCCTTATATGATCTCTTTCTTATATTTAACTTAAAAATATCTCTTTAAAAATATAAAAACTGTTCTTAGCTCTTGAGGAATGGAAAACAAACAAACAAACAAACAGGGGTGACAGACCAGATTTGGCCTGTGAGCCACAGTTTGCCAATCTCTGATCTGCACCAATATGTTTATAACACAGTGCATTTCTCTATTAACAGTAGAGCTACAGAACAATGGAGTTCATTAACTAACTTAATACATGTTTTTTCAGTCATATACAACACATTAAACCTATATGTTAATAATAAAATCTTCCCCATCTGGAGTTAGGCTACAATCAATCTAAACTCTTCAATATACTGTCTTGAAATAAAAAGTGAATAAAGTCTCTTGAGTGAACACACACACACACACACACACACACACACACACACACCTGTTACAAAGCCTTAGGACTAAGATTTTCTCTTTATCCTACAGGAAACACTCCATGACTCTTGTTCACAAATTTTCCACTCACTAGGAAAGTATACTAGGAAGTATATTTCCTTTGTGATTCTGTTCTGATTTCCCAGTCCACCCTCGATTAAGAATCAATAAACCAGGAATTACAGAAAATCTCTAATAAGTATGCCTCTTACAATGACCAAAGTAGAGTTGTGTAAAAACAGAAAAAATAAAATAAAGCCATACTATAAATTACAGTAAGGTAAAGTAGTGAATGTATTGGTGACACTATTCTAAAGCAAAACTATGTTCAATAGCCTCTTTGAAAAGATAGGAAAAGTGGCCAATAACTTTTAGAAAAACATTCATTAAAATACTTAGAATTGTGACATTTGAAGTTATGGCAAACCCCAGAATTATCTTTGAATCCTTATCTTTCCATATTCATTTAATCAAATATTTCGTAAATTTCTTTCCAAATATACATCTTAACTCCATCTTCTCTTCTCCATTTCCACTACGACATTCTAGATTTTCCCTTGTTGGAACAATTATAACGGTTTCCTAATTGGTTTATCTGACTAGAGTCGTCTCTTAGCCTCTAATTCATCTTCCATTTATTTATCAGAATCCAATTTCTAGAACAAAGATCTGATCCTGTTGCTTCTCACCTTAAATACTTTCAATGGCTCTGCATTCCCAATCTTCATCTTCTACCTTCCATTTACTGCATCCCATATCTGAGCCAACCCATCTTCCCAGTTTGGTCCCCACCAATCTTTTCATATACGCTAAGCTCCGAGCAGCCCCTGTTCTGCCCGCAGACATCGCCCTACTTTATGTGCTAAACTCCACTCCGTTTCCCTGTCTGGAATCCATTCAGTCAGTCATTTTTCAACACAAAGCTAATTGCCATCTTACATTTCTGAAAATACCTTTGACAACCCAAGATTGAAACCATTACTAACTCCCTTCTGCTCCTATCATAGTTTATACAATTAGTGCAGCACTTGTCAAACTGTGTTTATTTATTTGTACATATATCTCCCTTGCCTGACTCTGAAGTCTTTTATAAGATTATCTGTTTTTACCTTCAGATTTCTAGCACAGTCCTGGCACAAAGCAGGCTCTTAATCAATGTTACTGAATTGAATTAATTGGCATTTGAGAGCAGCAATGTCTGGGTGCTTATAAGCAGGATAAACAGTATATCCATGTAGAACAGGAAACTTATTATGTGTTAGATATATAGACCAAAAGAAAGATTATTACTCAAAATAATCATTCTCCACTGATCAAGTAAAATTGAAGGTATATGTGGAGAAAGTTTAGTCATTTTAGATTGAAACCCTTTTCTCATTAAAATACATAATCCCCCTAAGAGTGAAGTGAAATATTAAGCTGTTATTAGGAGTTTAGTCCTGAGAATCAATCATAGATCTGGGAGCAGACTGGGGCTGAAAGGTAAGAAAAAAGTTTGGGAGAATCCTGGGTCCCTTTATGAATTTTGATGGTTAACTTCATGTGCCAACTTGGGTAGGCTATAGTAGCCAGGTATCTAGTCAAAAACCAGTCTTGATCTGGGGCTCCTGGGTGCCTCAGTTGGTTAAGCATCCGACTTCAGCTCAGGTCATGATCTCACGGTTTGTGGATTCGAGCCCCGCATCGGGCTCTGGTGCTGACAACTTGGAGTCTGGAACCTGCTTCTGATTCTGTGTCTCCCTCTCTCTCTGCCCCTCCTCTGCTCATGCTCTGTCTCTTTCTGTTTCTCAAAAATAAATAAATGTTAAAAAAAATTTTTAAATGTCTTGATCTTACTGTGAAGATATATTTTAGATGATATTAACATTTAAATCAATAGACTTTGAGTAAAGCAGATTACCCTCCATAATGTGGGTGTGCCTCATCCAAACTATTGAAGATTTTAAGAGAAAAAAGACTGAATGTCCCTAGGAAGAGACAATTCTGTTTCCAGACTGTCTTTGCCCTAGAGCTGTAAAATCAATGCTCATGGACTTGCCAAAGATTTTGGACTTGCCAGCTCCCACAATAATGTGAACTAAGTCCTTAAAATCTCTCCCTTAGTCTCTCCTTTCCATGTATGTGTGTGTGTGTCTTTTTCTGTCTCTCTGTCTCTGTCTCTCTCTCTCTCTCTATGTATGTATGTATGTATACGTGTGTGTGCGTGCGTGTTTAAAACGGGGAGACTAGGTTACTGGCTACTCAAAAGAGCTTTTTAAAAATATTCACTACTGAATCTGGTCATGCCCAAGTCTGATTCCCCATATAAGACTTTTGAGAACAAATATAAATGTGGGGCTCCAAAATAAAGCAACTGTCAACTATCATAATATGAATCTCAAAGAATACATTTCCTTTGTTTTACAGTTATCTCTTGTCAGCAATTGGCCTGCATGTTATCTCATTTTTCTCACTAGTGAAACTTTCTGTGTTGTTATGTGGTCAATTTACAGGCCCTAAGGGAGAATTATACATTTTATAGGCCGTGTTCTCAAACTGGCTAGGTGGCATCCTGTTGCCGGTATCACACACATTTATTATTTTCTTCCTAATGTGTTACAAATCTCTTAGGTTTCGGTGTTCACTTTTCTAGTAACTGTTTTAGTAGAAACTAGTCTCTAACCTAATTTTTTTCATCCCACATCATCTGAGATGTTTTCTCCTAACCAGTGTTTTCAGGTATAGATTATCCTAGAATAAGAATGACTTTATGTTTTAATGAGAGCACCAAATTAGTTTTGCCTGCAAAAGCAAATCAAACAGTAGCACGCATCCTGTTTTCTTGGTAGCTACTTCTTTTAAAAGACGTGGGTTATTCACACGTTATATAATTCTCTGTAGCTTCATTTGAGCTAACGTGTTTCATTACTGAAAATAAATACAGTTTCTTTTGTAGTCTATTTTCACCATTCATACAATCTTAAAGTCAAAGTGCCTTGTAGCATTATCCAGCTCATTCTCCAGGTTCCTACCCTCTGGCAGTGAACTCATCCAAGGCTCTGACAACTCATCTCGCATCGGAGTCAAACCAGCGCAAGGATTTCTCAAGCTATGTAAGATTTTATGCCATCAACCTAGTAATCCTGTAGATTTCCAGAGCATAAGATGAACATGTACAGTGTGAATCGTATGTATATACACATATACATCGCAACCTTGTTAACTTATTGCATATTTTACAGATTTCAGTAGAGATTTCCACTAATCACCTTTTGGTGTTGTTTTACCCTTTCTAACCTGAAAGTGTGACTCCTTTCTGAAATGGAGACTCTCCCAGCTATATCCTTTGCCTATATCATTTGTAAACTGTTTGGACATTTCCTGTGAAAAAGAAGTGCAATGCCTCATAGCAAAGTTAGGAATGTTGAATAATTTTTCATTTTAGAAAGTGGTCTCATATACTACATATACCAGTTTGATCCTATCCCCACCCTCTCCCCACACCGTTGGACCATCTAGAATTCCATCTGCCATCACTGTAGTTACACTGAATTTATCTGCCTATGCACACAGGCTTACACTGGGATCATATAAAGTTACTAAGCAAATCATTTTGGAAATTGATTTTAGGTGAGTCTCGGATTTTTATTCCATAGGTGGCTACTCGGGCCATCTATTCATTTCTGTAGTGTTCATAATTGGATTTGGAGAATTTTATTTTTCTTTCTACTTTCAACTTATCTATCAGAATACCTACCAATATGGACTCGTTATCCTAGTTCTTGACCAGTAGGATTCTTCCTTGATAGGAATTTTAGTCAGGGTTCAGTCTGGGGAAACAGAACACACTCTAAGTATTTTTAAAAGAAAGAGATTTAAGAGAGCATTAGGTACTTAAAACATGATCAGAAGAGCTGGAGCACAGAAATTTAGGCTAGCCCTAGCTTTCCAGGGGAGCTACAATTTCTGTCATAATCAGGGAGATGGGCAGTTGGCTTTAGGACCAAAACTCTATGTGTTGTATTCTGTTTCGTCTAGGTCATGTGGTAATACAAAAGAAACCTCAGGCGCCTGGGTGGCTCAGTGTGTTAAGTGTGCGACTCTTGTTTTCAGCTCAGGTCATAATCTCATGGTTCATGGGTTTGAGCCCCACATCAGGCTCCATGCTGACAACACTGAGCCTGCTTGGGATTCTCTCTCCCTCTTTCTCTTTCTGCCCCTCCCCTGCTCACTCTCTCTGTCTTTCTCTCTCAAAATAAATAAACTTAAAAAAAATTTTTAAAGAAGCCTCAAAATCTCATTGGGTTAAAACAAACAAACGTAAAACCTTATTTCTTGCTTATATAAAGTCCACTGTAGGTCATGGAGACTTTCCTGGGCAGCAGTTTTCTGTGAGATATCTCATAGTTGTGTCTCTATGTAACTATGGGACTTGTGTGAGTACCACGGCAGGCAGAAAAACAGAAAACAGTTCAAAGGTTCTTAAATACTTTCTCCCAAAAGTTACATATGCCACTTTTGCTTGATTCTTAATCAGCCAAAGCAAGTCACATGGCTACGTCTAATTTCTAGTGGACAGGGAAATTTATCTGTACCTTGGGTCTGGAAGAAGCAATATTGGTGAGCAGTACCAGTGACTACCATGCATGCTCTTTCAATGTTCCAAAGTCCCATCTAACTGTGACATGAAGCTCAAGGACAAGACCTCTTGGTGTTCATGATTGTCTATCAGGTCCAAAGGTGGTTGCTCTTAATCCAGAGATCTATATGCTAAAGAGAGATCATATGCCCCAACAACAAATGTATAGGAATGAACAGAATTACTACAATAAACACTTGCACTTTGAGAGGAGAAGAATGGAGGTACATAGAAGACACCAGTCTATAGCATTCAGAATTCCCATTGAACCTAGGGGTGAGAAATATTCCTTCACGATGCCCTTTTACTGCTCATGAAGAGTATCTCCTCTGACTGTGGTCCCTGAGAAATTCTTCCTTTGCCATTTTCCTCCTTGGTTATGTAAGATCTAGGAATTGGGAAAAAATGCCTTTTTTGGTTGCAGGGCAGTTTACGCAGACCAATTCCTGCTTATACAAGTTTGTGAGTAAAAGGTTCACTTTAGGTCTTCTGTGAGAGATTACATTTAGTGTAGTCGTTGCTTCCTTTGGTAGAATCCTCTTGAAAAATTTAGTAGACTTTTTATTGAATTCTAATCGATAACGCATGCTAAAAGTCAAATTCACTGTTCCTCTCAGGATATTATTTTCAAATTTGCAGTATTTCTTTAGTTTCTGTCCCACCAGCATCTCTCTTTGACTTAGTTGTCATTCTGTGAACCTTCACTGAGGTAGCCCTATGATTGAGATGTATCTGAATCTCTTTTCCAGAGACATTTGAACTAATTAAAAGGTACTCAGCCACATACTTAATTGGATCTTAAATCTGAGATACTTTAATCCATTCAGAGATTATAATAACAGATGTGATCATCACACCCTTAATTTGATTCCTGTCATTCAGGGCCTTCTATTTTTTTTTTTTTTTTAACACGTTTTACAAGTACATGAACAGTGATGGCCTGAAAAATAGCTGCTGTTTCCAACCCTGGACATCTCCAAGTTTCTAGTTTATTTCGACTCCTTTTAATCTTGTTTGTTAAATGGTCCAATTCTTTTCTGAGCTCACTTCTTTCATATACTTTCCAACCACAGTCAATAGTAACCAATATACATGACTCATGTTCACTTTGGTATCTTCTTCCTCTGGACCTATAAGGTCACTGAGTATATGATCATCCTTCCATGTTCCCTTTAAAGTCCATTTTACAAATTATTTTGCCAATGAATAGTATGGACTGTCAATTGTCAAACTCAGATGATAGTTTCCTCATCATTTTCGCCAAGCCAGTGATACACATTTTAGGTTTTGTTATCACAACATTCCAAACCTGGAACCAATGTCTATGGTGCTGGCATTAGTCTAGGTCATGTTATGGTAACAAATTACCCCAAATCGTGGTGGTTTAAAATAACAATGTCAAACAAACAAACAAACAAATGATGGTATATGTCTTGCTCAGACAAGATTTACTACATATCTGAAGACTCTGGGGTAGTGGTTATGCGTGTGACGGTTCAGCATTGCAACTCCTTTTCAACACACACTTTTCTACCTTTGCTGTGGCAAAACAAAGGAAAAAAAGTAACAGGTGACATACCAACGCTTATATACTTCTACCTGCAAATGGTACACACCACTTTCTTCACATTTTCTTGGGTCAAAGCAAGTAACATGGCCCCACCTACTTCAAGAGGTTAAAGAAGTACGATCCCACCACATGTTTGAAAGATAAATGTTCAAAATATCTGTGCACACTGATGATGAATGAGTAGCACAACTGTGACACAGGAGTCAGGAAACTATTTCTGCTGCCTCTGTGACTGCTCTTTGACTACTACCAGTCTTGTTCTTGATCAATGAAATCCTGAGTCTGGTTGCCACTAATGACCCATCTATTTCTGGGCACTCATGGTTTTATGGAATAAACCAAAATAATCAAGAAATATGGTATCTACTTCAATTATGGCTGCAAAATTTTATATGAACAACATTATTTTATGGAATCTAATTTATAATTAGAAATTTATCTGTAAGAGAGTCTGAGAAAGGTGGGTTTTAGCTTTCTAGAACCTGAAGTATAGAATAGCATCCTAGAAGAACCTTGAACTAGAAGCTGAGTGCTAATCTGCCATATGAATACACTGTGTTTCATGATCTGTATCCTCTTTCTTCAAATGTCCCATAGCTCTGTATAATCTTATCTCTGTCTGGTAGGGAATAATATGTTACAAGTATAATTCCTTTTCTGTGACTTTTTTTTTAATGTGTGGCCCCTTCAAGCTTCCCTTTGCTCACAGCTAAGTATCATTACTTTCACTGCTTCTCATAACACATCTCTTCAACCTTATATTTATCCAAATCAGAATCCTTATAGCTTGTCAATAGCATCCACCTTAAAAGGTAGAGCCAAAACTAAACATAAACTTCTGGAAAAGAATCTGTAAAAAGAGAACATACAATGTGTTATCCTTACTCAAGTTCTCTAAGTTTTACTATTCCTTATGGAAACAAAATTAGTCTGTTACCACTGGGAAGTATCAAAATCTTTTCCATCATTGTTTGATTTTGCTTATGTCAAATAAGAAAATCAAACTCATTGGTGCAAAAATTTCAAATCTTGCTCAATATATTTGTATTTTGCACAATATTTTGAAAAATCATGACCAGTTAATTTTTGATGAGAAGATTGACAAAATGAAATTTTCAAGTGAAAGATTGTCTTGCAAGTAATTAAGAGAGAGAAAGAGGCCTTTGGGAAAATTAAAAAAAAAGTATTTACACAAAAACAATGGTTTCATTATCATTCTACAAAAGTATAAAATAAGGTAAAGCTGCTGTATTGGGTTATCATATAATTATGGCAAAAAATTACACTAATGATGAAAAACAATTTTTAGATCATAAATTCAAGAATGTTTTCAAACACCCTGATTATTTCCCATCTGTTATGTTTCATTTTCATCTGTTTTCAACACAGTTGAAAGTTCTCTCCTTGAAAATCTGTCCTGGTCCACTATCTATGACCTCTCCTTGGTGACTTATAAAGTCCCAGAGCTATAAATCCTGTCCATATTCTGATCATTTTCAATTTAACCTCTCAATCATGACTTCTTCTCTAAACTGTATGTTCCAAAACAAACTTTCTACTTGACATCTTCATTTTGATATGAAATTAAGTATTTCAACTT